>NC_066589.1:9227500-9235000 GCF_905475345.1 Vespula vulgaris
TAATTATTATTATTATTGTCATCATTATTATTACTACTACTGTTATAATTATTATTGTTGTTGTTGCTGTTATTACTATTATTATTATTATTATTATTAGCATCATCATCATCATCATCATTTTCATTATCCTTGATATATTGTTATTATTATTATTATTATTATTATTATTATTATTAATTATTATTAGTATTATTATTATTTATATTAATAGTATGAATTATAGTCCCACTTGTTTAACTTTCACAACCACCTAGAATCATCCTTCTAAAACATCATCATTGCCATCGTTAATCATCGCGAACGCGTTGTCATCTATAAACAACTTAACAGCCTTTTAAATGAAAGATCAAACTTCTCATGCTTCTATTTTATATCACCGTGAAGAGTTGTATAAGGCGACGTTTTAAAATTAAGATTATGCACACCACAACATCTTGTATTTTAACTCGAGTAATATAAAGATGTAACATGTATGTCTACCATCTCTCAGTGTCTCTTCAGAACCGAACACGTGCTCCCTGCTGTTAAAAAAGAACAAAAAGAAGGGAAAGAAAGAAAAAAATTAATAATAGACAAAGTAATTTATAAAAGCAAGGCTATTGATATACATACATACATATATATATATATATATATATATATATATATATATATATATATATAAATATTGATTATATAATCGATGAACTCATATGTTCGTTTCAATAAGAACTATGTATGTATATGGAGGAGCGCGTGTGGCCTCGTCTAGTTCATTATTGCATAGTTTCATTTATTAATTCTTTGTTGTTTTTATTAATTTATTTTGTATTAGTATCATTACACCAATTAGTTTCTAATTAGTCTTTTTATCACATAGAATTTTTAATGTACTAGATACGTAAGAGTCTCTTTGTAAGGAATGTACAAAAAAATACGTGCGCACGTATGTCGCGTGTATGATAGATATCGAAAGAATATTTTCATTGTTTCGTTTGAAATAATATTGCAAATTTTTATTTTGTATCGTTTCGAAAGAATGAGTGACGTCAACATCACATTCTTTAATTATAATTTTTTTTTAGAAAAATAAAACTTAAACGTATGCTACTTATCGATCGTACTCGACGTTTGAAATGTAAATTGAAATATAAAATAGTTATAGAATATTGTCGCCAGGCGTCGCTGCTAATTCATTTTAGTCTTCGATGATGGCGCTACGATCGCAATTAAATTCAAATTACTCGTGCTTTATACTTCACGATGTTTTTATTTTAAGATGCTGTTTAAACTCGCGTTTACACGTGATTCTTATATCTTATTTATTTAATGAAAATGTTAAGTACATATACATACATATATATATCGTGTATTTAAACAAGTATAATATTTAATGCGATGTAGCATTTTTATTAGAAAATATTTCTATGAAAATGTAACCTCTACCCATTAGTTATTATGTTCCGGAAACACATATACAAAGTTTTAAGTGTGTTAGGAGTTACATTACAGTATGCATGCATCACACACTGTGCGTTTGAATATATCGGAGAGTTTGTAGTGGTAAGTAAAAAAAATTAATCTCTTGTATCATACAAGTTTTATCGTTTGTGTGTGATGTATCGTTGTATGGCAATTTAGAGGTTATTTTATATTCATACTGAATTTATATTTAAAGATTATGCAATTGTACGATCGTTAATATAATTTTTATAGATGACTAGGATGATTAGAAGTAATAGACGTATACATTTAAACAGAATACATCAATGTTATCGTAATACGTATAAAAATTTAGTTACTTCTTTCATGTAAATTATATTTAATGATTTCTGTTGATATCGTTCAATACAACGTGTCTTGTATCCTAATCGCAGTATTTAGTTTCACGTTATTTCCACGTTATTATTTTTCAGTGTTCTGGTCCATCTATGGAGCCAACGATACATAGCAAAGATATATTATTTACAGAACATATAAGTACAAGATTAAGATGGTATAAGAAAGGTGATATAATCATTTCCATATGTCCTTCCAATCCTAGACAACATATTTGTAAGAGACTAGTAGGTTTACCCGGGGACAGTATACGACATGGATTTACCACTCATATTGTGAGTATCTAATACGCTAAAAAACTTACAAATCTAACATCGTAAAATATATATGTACATTTGATATACCATAAAATTAATTTTTTCTTTTTATTTTATTATCATTATAGAAATTGTATAGAAACGGGCAGATATAACTCGTTTTTTTTCTTTTTTTTTTCCTTTTTTTTTTAAGTAAAAAATATCAATTTTACTCCAAACAATTCGATTAAAAATTAAGAATTATCTTTACTGTATGAAGAATTTCGGATATTCCTATTGTAGATAAAATACGAAAAAAAAAAAATGAATATTTTTATTTGTTCTCTCGTATAGTTTAACTACCGCGTTCCATCTTACAGAAATGCTTATGTCTATATTCTCCTCTTACTGTCTCTAGTGGCTACTTAGCTGCAAATAGTAACACTATAAATTAGCAACTGTTTCTCAGTACATTCATTTTATTCCTGGCCGGTCAGGAATTCGTATTCTCCACAAAATTCTCCCTTTTTACGATTATAATTCCGCATACGTGGGTGATACAATTTTCGTATTAAAAAACGAAGAAGACAGAAAAAAGAGAAAAAATAGAAGAAAAAAAAATAGAAAAAGAGAACAGCAGAAAATAAAACAAAAAAAAAAGAAGAAAAAAAAAGAAAAGAAAAGAAAAGAGAAGTTTCCAAATATAGGCGCTGTCTCGTTTTAGGTACCAATCGGACACGTTTGGCTAGAAGGAGATAATAGCAGTAATTCTACAGATTCACGAATCTACGGGCCAGTTCCACAAGGATTACTTCGTGGTCGTGCCATATGTAAAATATGGCCGTTGTCCGACATCGCACTTTTTACGAAATTGTAACGACATTATAGTTCTCCCCCCTTTCTCTTTTTTTTTTCAAAGAAAAAAAAAACAAGAAAAAAATATAGAAGGAAAGAACAAAAAAAAATAATGCGACATGTAACTCGAACGAAATGATTATGGAGATCGAATTTAATCGAGAAAGAAAAATTTGAAAATATCGATGGTTTACTGAACGATAGCATCTAGGAATATTATTGACATTTATAGTTGCTCGAGAAAGCAAAAGATTTATATTGGTAGGTATTTGGATTATAGTTACCAATGTTCTATACACACCATTGGTTGTGCTATCAGGCGCGATCAATGAAGAGAGAAGTGCCGCGAGAAGTTATGGGATATAAGCACATACTTCTCAAATGGATCGTTTAAAGTGTCAGATGCAGTAGAAGTTGGACGTACCTCACTCGTGCGAGATTGTAAAAATGTAGGAATATCGATGAGAGTGTCCCACCCGCGAGGGCGTCATATTTTTATGACGTATTTAGCACCTCGAACTTTGACTCTATCGCGATAACAATTTTATTCATCGGCCGTGTAAGGATTGATTTGTATATCAATCTTTTATATATATATATATATATATATATATATATATATAAAAATATATAAAAGATTTACAATTGAAATAATTTACTCATGTATACTAAAAGAAATATAATATAAAAGTAGTAAATGTATCGATTGGATAAGAGCGCAATATAATACAATAGATTCTACATATTGAATTACAAACACGAAGTTTCCAAACATTTGTGGTCGAAAATGTTGATGATGTGCACATGTATTTACTAAAACAAATATTACATAGACAAAGTCGAGAGAATATATCGGTGGTACATATAATACAGTATTAATGTCGTAATGTATATATATATATATATACATACATATATACATATATACATACATGAACGAACACGATAGAGAAGAGGTGGGTCGGGATTATTCCACAAGTTCTCTTGGATATTCTTCGGTCCTGGTCAGGTTACTTGACTAAAACGTGTCCTGGGAGGAACGGGAAGGTATTATAAACGTAGACAGGTCTGTTGAAGGCGAAGGAATTGGCGATGGCAAGGGCCGGATTCGTGTCGAAACTTTCATCAGATAGATTTGGTTGAGTCGTTGGTTCTATATTTCTCTCGGTTGTAGTAACGGTAATAGTAGAAGTAGTAGGAGTAGTAGTACTTGGTATCATTGACGATGTACTAGCTGTTGTTGGCGTCGTACTACCCAGAGGTGGAAATGCTGCTGGATAAGTGATCGCATTCGATGGACCAACCGGTCGATAGTATGCGTGTGGCTGACTGTGACCGGGATTGAAGTGTCTCCCACTTGGACGCCATCCTCTAGGCATGTAGCGAGCCAATTCTGTTGTAGCTGCCACTCCGATGAAAAGGATCAAGAAGATTATCTAAAAGTAAATGATACCGGTGAATCTTATCCAAAAGTCCGAAAGATAACAAAAAATGAATCCCCATTTCATACTCCTTTAACAATATTACATGCAATATTACGTAGGTTTAACGTCGATCAAATTTTATATTTTGATTAAAAATTTCTTTCTTTTTTTTCTTATTTTACTTTTTGTTTTCTCTTTTTCTCTTTCTCTCTCTATCTTTTTTTTATCATTCTTTTCTTCTTTTTAAATAATTATCCACCGAGTAGACACTTTTTGATGCATCGAAAAGATCGGACTGATAGTATAAGTTTATTCTAGATAGAAGTTCTTTTTACTTTTTTTTTCTTTCTTTTTTCTGAATAATCATCTTCTTTAAGTAGATATTTCTTGACAAATCGAATGGATCGGATTACGTATAAATTTATCTTGGATAGAAATGTTTTTTCTTTTTATCAGCCCCTGCCCTCAAATAATCGGAATTTAACAATAACTGGAAACGAAAATAATAATTGTCACCTTCATAACTATCAGTTTTATGAGCTGCTATATCCACGACGAAAAAAAATGTAACTGTCCTTAGCACAAGTCCGTCTTTCGTCTTTATATGCGGCCCCACGTTTATAAGGCTGATAGTCAAAGCTTCGTGAATACAAAACAGTTCTGGAAGAATGTAAGTATTCGCCGTAGTCGATCGCTTTCTGTTTCGTAACTGCCGAATACTCGCATTACGCGTCGTGAATTTCTTTTCTTTTCCAACAAATTCGTATAGGATTATTCGTAACTCGTCGGATAATACGTGCATACATAATATACGTGTGTAAAAGATAAATTATCTAGATCGACTTATATACATATATATATATATATGTATATATAGGTATGTATGTATGTACATATGTATATGTATATATATAGGTATATATGTATATATATATATACATGTAAGTACATTTTATCTCCGGACATTATATCAGTTACGAAGTAATTAATTAAATTTCTATGCTGTTAATCGATGGATAAATAAATTAAATAGATAGTCCAATTAAGGGATTCACTATTAGCGTAACAAAATTAACATTTGGTTTAACGTGTGTGATATTTACTTTATCAAAAATTTTTATATAATCGATTCAATTTATTGTAGGGTCGATAATATTTCACATATATATATATATATCTGTTTGTATGTATGTATAAATTACATTTTTTATTTCCTCAAATTTTTTACTGTTTCTTTTCTAAACAAATTTTATTCAAAAACGTATATTTGTACATTATTAGAACGATCCAACACACACATATATATATATATACATATATATATATATTTATTTATATATATATATATATATATATATACACATATAAGTAAAGAAACATGTCCAGTACACAGTTTCACAATACATTACGTAAATTAAACACACGTTCCGAATTCGGTATACAAACGAAGCAATAACTATGTCTTATGAATTCCGCAATATATTACATTTATTCTGTTACGTGGGTGAAATGGATCGATAGTTGCTTGCAAAAGAATAGTAGTCAGTAAGAGAAGAGGTAAAAGGATGTAAGAGAACGTAGACGATTAATATTCACGATGCTTCTTCGCTCTAGAAAAGCGTTGCCTAGCTGTTGATGCTGATAGATTGACTAATGAACTTGTCCAAATTTATGATTATGATTAACATCATCCTACTAATGGCGTTTAGATTTCGTTACAATCATTCCCTTCTTTTTTTTTCCTTTTTTTTTTTTATTTCGATATTACTTTATTTCGGATTAATGGAACGCGTGAAAAATTCTTTTGACATTTGTTTCTTTATCCTTCTCTCTCTCTCTCTCTCTCTTTGTCTCTCTCACGAAACTCCTCTCAAACGTCAGTGCATACGCATGTATGTAGTACATATTTCGTCTTTCTACATACACAGAAATAACGTCGATATTACATTGGACCGCTAAACGATATCGCTTCTGTGAATTAAAAACGAACAGGAAAATTGAAAAAGTTGAAAGAAAATTATATAAAAAATCTATATTGGGCAGAGAGATCTTTTGATCTATGCAATACTTACTTATTTTATAATGCATGATGCAGCGGGTATTAAAGAATAAAAGGAAAAAAAAAGGAAAAGAAAAAAGTACAATTATTTTAAATGTATGTGTCAAACGAGAAATTCTATGAATATATATATATTCATAGAATTATATATATATATCTTTCTATTTTATTAAAAATAAGAAGATTAGCTAGGGCTTCCATTACGAGTAATGCAAGGATTTCTAACGGTACTCAGGTTTCTCCTGCCATTTTTTAATCATTTTAGTAGATAGAAACGATCGATCTTTCACGCTCTCATGGATCTTTCTATGAATGTACGATCGGTCCAATACTTTTTTCTCCCTCTTCATTCAATTTTTACCCGATAAATATCCGAATTGGATTTTCTATCGAATCGTCGAGCGTAACGATAAAAACCCTATATATAAATATATATATATATATATATATATATATATATATATACACATATGTATATTTATTATATTTATTTATTTATTTATTTGTAACATATGTCGTCGACAATACTCTCGTTTTAATGGGTTAGCAAAGATAAGATATCGTATTTCTTTTCGTGGAAAATATTCTCCTAACAAAAAATTATGATTTCCTGTATAACGCCGATAAGAATTTCTTTTATCCAGATACACAAATATTTTCGATATTTCGTTACAGAAAATCGTTCATTGGCATATATTCGATTTAACCGATGACAGCCGAATACGCTATCAACGTCCGATCCAATTCGATATCAAATCTTGAATATCGCCTAGGTATGTATATATTCTGTTATGTACTACCTAACTATTCTCACCCATGTCTCTCTTCATCGTTCTACGTAGTATTGTAGTATTGCTTCCTCAATCGGTGCATTGGTATCATCCTAAGTTCCTGAACAAACTCTAAAACCGTATATATATATATATATATATATATACATACATATATATATGTATGTATGTATGTGTGTGTGTGTATATATATATATGTATGTTGGTTGTAATATATAGGGGTTAATAGAATAATTATGATGTTTATAAAAAGAAAAGAAAATAGGACATAAGATTTGATCGTTGATTTTGAAGGATGAATTTTTTTTTAGATT
>NC_066589.1:9240000-9242500 GCF_905475345.1 Vespula vulgaris
TTTCTTTCTCTGCCTACCTTCTACCCTCCCACCTTTACTTCGAAAGTTTTCTCATGTAATGCTTACAAGGATACACCCTTTCTTTTATTCTTGGAGAGCACGAAAGCACCTCGTACGAGATCCTCGATCGAGATGGAAACGAGTCTACTTCCTTCCCCGTTCTTAAAACGTTTCTTATTCGTCTTATTCTTCTTATTTTCTTCCCCTCTCTCTCTCGCTCTCTCTCTCTCTCTCTCTCTCTCCTTCTCTCTCTCTCCTCTTTCTATCCATTTTTACTGTACTTTTTACTTTTTCTACTCCTTCTATTCTATTTTTACAACGTTAACTCGTTTTTATTACCTTCGCGTGAAAAATTCGCATTTTGGTGTACTACCTCTTCGTAGAAAATCTGTAAACGCACACACGTATATATATATACATACATATACATATATATATCTTTGTATATATACATATATATACACATACATACGTACAAATTCACTCTCTTTTATATATATATATATATATATATATATATATATATATATATATGAGAGTGTATTTACACGGATTATATAAATTTTAAAAGCGACTCTCTCTCTCTCTCTCTCTCTCTCTCTCTCTCTCTCCAATTGGAACTTTCGATATTTACTTCAAAATGCAATACACAGCGAGTATCACCAGAGACGATCTCTTATGATTTATTCATCCTCCTCAAAGGGTGAAAGAAAGATCGTCTCGCAACATATGGAAAGACCAATGTTTTTTCTTACTTCACACTCTGAGAAAGTCTTTTGAGCTTCTAATAATTTATCTAAGAACATTGCAGAGATTCTCTATTTATAACATACGCGTCTACGATACATTATATAGAAAAAGTTTCGTTTTATTTTCCTTCCTTGAAAACTCGATCTTTCTTAAATCGTTCGGATCTAGATCCTCGTGATTACGAAAAATTAATAGAACAATTTTCTCTGTATTTTGGTAACATATATTTATACGTATAGATATTTATCGACGGGATATTTATCTTTCATTTTTTTTTTAGCTTTGATCATTGAACAAAAATAAAAAAAAAAAAAGAGAAAAAAGCAAACAAATAAATATAGATACTTATACATTATATATTGTATATATATACATACATACATACGTACGTACGTTTGTGAAAAATATTCACTTTATCAAACGATGAAAATAACTCGAACTAGATTAAATGTAAGTAACATTTATTTAAACGATGTAATCCCATCATCTCGAAAAACTATTCGGGATTTATTCGCGTGTGTTGTCTCGAATAGTTACATATCTTCATCCTTTATAAATACATTCATATATACATGCATAAATACACGAATACATAAATACATACATACATACTTTCCGAGTATTGTATAAAATCAGGAAAAAGAACGGAAGTGCGTAGTGTCAGAGGGAAAATAGTACATTGTAACACTAATACATGTCTATCTATTTATGTAACTGCATACGTATACACGTATCTCGCATAACTACTGTCAATTGAACGTATTGTCGGTAATAGGAAGGAGAAAAAAAAAGAAACGGCGAAGAAAAAAAGAGAATAAATAAAAAAAAAGAAAAAAAAGAAAGGAAAAATTTAACGATAATATTCGTTCCATTAAATTCAAGAGAAACCTTTGAACGGATCTTACATGAGAAACTAGAGAATTTATTACAAATCGAATACATTGTTTTTATCATCGTTATAACTTTTAATACAATGTACGTGTTTCTTCCTTTCTTTTCATTGTCCCTTTCTTTTCTTCTTTCTTTCTTCCTTTCTTTCTTTTCTTTTTTTTTTTACTTTTTTTGTCCTCGATCTTTTACAATAAAACAACGTAACGGATACATCTACGAACGTAGAGACAAATACAGAGTTGGACACGTATGCACATATTATGTACATAGTAGATACATAGGTAGGTACCACGTATGCATCTATGTAAATAAATATGTAGTTACGTGGACGAAAAACTATGTAGGTAGGGGTAGAAAAAAAAATTTGCTCGAAGGCAAATGCGAAAAGAGAAGAGTATCTCTTTGACTGTTCTCTTCAAATAATCGTATAGCACTGTATTCTCTCTCTCTCTCTCTCTCTCTATCTCTCTGTCTCTTGTTAGATTTTAAAAAGCATAACACATTTTTCGAACGAAATATATATACATATATATATCTATATACATACACACACATATATATTATATATACACATATTATACATACACACATATATATATATACACATATATTTATTATATCGCCGGTGACCTAATTTTGTATAATCCCTGAATTCGTTAGTCGTACTCGGCACGCGACGCTTTTCCCAAGGAAAACATAACAAACCGTATACGACATATTTCCCGAGCCGTTGCTCGTTGTTACGAATAAAGTAAAGTATTGTCCTTGCTCGATAGAAAGCAGGTGAGCTCTCTCTTTCTCTTTTTTCTCTTTCTCTCTTTCGACGCGCGCGCGTTACCACTTCTTCTTCCTTCACCTC
>NC_066589.1:9250000-9322500 GCF_905475345.1 Vespula vulgaris
GAAGGGGTGGCTCTTTATAGAAGGGGTGAAGGGCTCGAGAGCGTGTTAGAGATTATATATATAATAAATGTACTAGCTCGTATTTCATTTATTGCCTTATTATACGTCACACGAAAGATTCTTCCTTTCTTTTCTTTAACGGTCCTTCTTTGATTCGATAATCGTCATCGGTAATGCACCTGCACACATATACCCAGTGTATCCTCGTAATTTTGTATTAAAGCGTGGAGTGAGAAGGTGCGGAGTGGGTAGACGTAGGGGAGAAGAGAGAGTATGGAGACTTAGCTTCTAATTATTAGGAGAATCGAACGTTCGTGCTCTGAAATAGGGCCGCTTCATTTACGCCGCTAGCCAGCTCACGTTGCTAGCTTTCTCGAAAAGTACCTAGCGTTCGTTCCTGCCCTTGCTACTACTACTGCTGCTTCTGCTTCTGCTACCGCTGATGCTGATGCTGCTTCTACTACTGGTGGTGCTGATAATATTGGTAGTGGTTCTACTGCTACTGGTGTTAGTACTATCAATGGCTCTCTCTCTCTCTCTCTTTCTTTCTACCATTACTGCTTGCAAGGGGTGCAAAAGTAGAAGAAGAATAAAAGGAGTAAGAAAAATGCGAAAGGATAGAGAAAGAGAGAGAGGTAAAGGGGGATTTCTAACTTAATTCTTCGTTCGCTTTCTCCCTCCTTATGGCCAACAATTAAGCCGTTTCGGAGCACGAACATCAAAGGTCGTACCTACATAGACCGATCGTTGTTCCAATTAATGATCCAACTACTACTGCTCTTACTTTACGTCTTCATTCCTAAGCCATTCGATGTCCTCTGTTATATAATGATGAACGATCCTATTCGAGATATAATTATACTCGATGATTAATTCCTTTGAATATTATTTATCATCGTTGTATAAATATCATACAGATATTATTTATTCGATAATCATCTTTCAGATTGGACATCGAATACATGCTCAATTCGACTACGGCTTATCTGAAAATAATCGATGTTAAACTCAAGGACGAAGGACTTTACAGATGCGAAACTGTATACTCAGCTGGAAATTTGGATTGCAATAATATTCAACACGTAACACTTAACGTTACGAGTAAGTCGGTATCCTTGATGATATATCGGATTCGTGTGCGTGTCGTTTAAAACTTTTCACGTTCTTTTTCTTTTTCCTTTTTTGTTTTCTTCTTCTCCTTTTTTCCCCTCTATTCGAAAGTCTTAAATCGATATCTAAAACGTTCGATTTTCGTTAGGAAATACACCCCGTCGACACGTCTAATATCGTCCATTACATTATTGCCAGGTGTTATATCGTGAAATAGACCCCCATTATCTCTTATCAGCGGTAACCTATTTATTTTAAGCAACGACTATCTAATTTCAACTCATCTCATTTATGGTTTCGTATACGTTAATATCTTTAAAAAAAGAAAAAGAGAAAGAGAAAAAAAGAAGAGAAAAGAGAAATAGAAAAAGAAGAAAAAAGAAGAAGAAGAAGAAGAAGAAGAAGAAAAAAAAAACATCTCGCGCTCATTTATTTTAACTTCATTTTTACAAAATGAAATAAGTTAATTAACATTATTTTCGAGGTGTGCTTGCTTGGTCGGGCTCCGGTACTTTTTTTTTTTTTTTATTTAGGCCACGTGCAACCCTCTACCTACCTAACTCTACGTTCTCTTCGATTTTTCCATTTTGCCTTCGAAGTTTCTTTCTTTCCTTTTTTTTTTTTTATTCGTCGCGATCGGGGCCAAAACGAAAGGAACGAAAGAGAGAGAGAGAGAGAGAGAGAGAGAAAGCAAAAAAGAGAGAAAGAGAAAGAGCAAAAAAGGAGAAAAAGAAAAAAGAAATATCTACAGCCGCTTCATTTTAATCCCTTTACCGGCTTTTATTTCAGTAAAACCCGTTAACGTACATGTCATCGACGAGAACACAAAGAACATTTTAAGTCCGGATGCAACATTTGGACCGATAGACGAAGGTTCAACCATTTCACTGACTTGCCAGAGTGGCGAGGGTAGACCGGTTCCCACGGTGCAGTGGTTTAAGGGTGATCAACAGCTCGAAGGTAAGTTTCCAATCTCGTTTTCTTCTAATGGAACGTCGATTGGTTCGCTAATCTTTAGTGACCGTTAACGAGACAACGATAATAAACGAGAAATTTCAAATGATTGATAGATAGATAGATGAATAGATATAGATAGAGAGAAAAGGTAAATTTTCGTAAACGTATTAAAATCAACTAATAGTAAAAACTGTCTCTCTTGGATTATTTCCGATTTCAAAATTGTTACGAATTTTTCTTTTCTTTTTTTATCTTTTTTCTGTTTTTTCTTTTTTCTTTTTTTTTTCTGACGACACTGGAATAATTGTAAGCGAGTTGTTTTATCTGACGAGAATGAGAACGAGAACGAGAACGTAATCGACCGCGAGTTGGAGTCGGGTAGGGAGAGTGGGGTGGATTGGGGTGGAAACTGGGTACGTGATTAACGATTGAGGAGTTATAATGGTAATAATAATAATAATTATTATTATTATTATTAAGGATGATGATAATAATAATAATAATAATAGTAGTAGTAGTAATAATAATAATAATAATAATAATAATAATAATAATAATTAAAATCGTTGATAAAAAAAGAGAGGGCTAGTCTAAGATTCGAAGTATATAGATAGGATAGATACTTACAAGAGTCGATGAGGACAGGCTAAGAGACTGCGGTAACGTATGATGAGAAAAGTTAGCGTTACGCGTCGTTCGAGAGAAGTTTCCCTCTCTCGAGCCAAAGCGTTATGGGGGTGTGGAGAAGTCGATTAGTTAGAAGACGACCTGGGCTCTTCGCGACTTAACGCGATTAACGTAACATGTACGAAGGAATTAACTGTACCTTAGGGTCGACCAAGAATATTCTCTTAATCCTGATTACGTTCGCGGAGTTTACTGTGTATCTGTATCTGTATATATGTATATATATGTATATATAAGTACATAGCTATCTACTGTTTACCTATACATTTATATGTATATATATATATATGTATATATAAGTATGTAGCTATATACACATATTATACATGAAGAGAGTAGGTAGATATCCTATCAAAGAAAACGTGTCACGTAGCGCGTGTTCGTCGATAAGGGAGAGAGACTAAAGGTACTCCCAAAGTGGGTACTGATCATTTTCATTAATTATGTTTTCAGCCGTAGCATCATCAACGGTTGACGCCAATGGCATAGGCACTGGTAGAAGCTCCTTGAAGATGCAAGTGACTCGAGAGGAACTCGGCGATGTTTTCACGTGCAAGGTCAACAACATTGCTCTTCTAGAACCCATCACTGACGACATTAAACTCGACATTCACGGTAAGTGTGTGTGTATGTATATGTATATATTTCCTCTGTCTGTCTGTCTGTTTCTGTCTGTCTGTGTGTGTGTGTGTGTGTTCGTTTTTTCCTCTTTTCTCTATCTTTTTTTTATCTATTTTACATGCTCATTTTTTCGACGACGACTTTATCATTATTTTCTTAGTGCGCCCATTAAAAATGGATTTGAGTGGAGTGGTCGGTCACGCTGTGCAAGGAACAAAAATATTATTACAATGTACCGTAAGTTCAGCTAGACCAGCTGCCAATGTGACTTGGTACAATGGATCGGAACCATTGACTACTAGTAACGAAAAATACGAACTATTTGAGACGAAAATATTTGAAAATGTAAGTTTGCGAATCTAATTCGTCTTTTTTTTTTTTTTCTTATAATATCCTTTCTCCTTTTACTCTCTTATCATTTTTATATATCTGTTTCTCGTTTATCGCTTGGCTGCTAATATTTCCAAAACAAAAAAATAAAAGAAAAAAGATAATGATAATAATAATAATAGAAAGAGAATAGAGTATTATGTACGATCTATTTTTTCTAATTCAATAAATTAGAAATCCTAAAGGAGAAATATCTAATCGATCGTTTTTTTAACTGCTGCTGATCGTTATCCGATGAGAAGGGGGTGAGTTATGAGAGTAGTCGTCGGAGAGTGAAATATCGCAGAATTTCCATCCTTTAAACGTGAAATATTAATGTATTCATATTAAAAAGAGAGATATGTAAAAAATAAAAAAAAATAAAAAAAAAATAAATAAATAAATAAATAAATAAAAACGAATGAAAAAAGAAGAAAAAAAGAAAAAAGTCCGAAAAAAATTTTCAAGCGGATATTAAATGTCGATCTTCATTAATTTGACGCGTAACTCGTATTTATTTGAAGCACAATTTAAATTAACCGAAAAAGTGTAAAATATAACATACATATAATGTGTATATATATATATATATATATATATATATATATATATATACACATTATATATCGTAGAACGTAAAAAATATCTTCTCGCGTTAATATTTACGTACGTACGTACATACACGTGTACGATTCGACTGGATTACATGACTTAAGCGCGGATTTATTTTGTTCGTAGAACGACAGTACGTCAAAAACGATAAGTTATCTTGCATTTACCGCATCGGCATACGACAATGGGAAAACGTTTAGTTGTATCGCCGAAAATCCTGTTATTCGTACCAAACGTCTCAAACCTATGAAGGAAGTAATCACGATCAAAGTATTGTGTAAGTAATACATATTTACGTGTGTATATATATATTATATAGACAAAAAAGAAAATAACAGAAAATATAAAAACAAAATAAAAATAAAAGAAAAAAAGGAAGAAAAAAATTAGTGCCACATAAATATATCCACTAACATATATAGATCTCTGGAGACTTATCTTCTATTTATAGCCCTTTTAACACTTAATATCCAATCTTGATCGATTTCACAGATCCGCCGATAATTAAAATGACACCGGTCAACATAACCGTCAATGAAACTGAAGACTTTATTATTTATTGCGATTACGAGGCTAATCCAACTACGTTGACCAAAGTTACATGGTAAATCATTATTTAAAGACTCTTACATAGATTAATAATATAACATCGTCGACGTAATTCACCTCGACACCATTATCATCATCATCATCATCATCATCATCATCATCTTCATTATCATCGTTGTCATAGTCCTCACCATCGTCATCATCATAATCATAATCATGATCATCATAATCACAATACTAACCATAGTACTATACACTCTAACCTTAGCGAACATATCTAGCCGATCTTTAGCATTACTAATGCACCTCTTTCGTCGGAAGCTAAAGAGGAATCCGTCCCAGGACATAATAAATTTCTCTAGCCTTTTCACATCCTTTCATCCTGTCTTTCTCCCTACCTACCACCCACTCGCCATCCCTCCCAACTTAACTCCCCACTCACCCTATACTATCTACTTTTCATTCTCTCGTCCTTTGTATCCGTTACTCCCTTCTATCTTCCGCTTTATTCTCAGCCTCTCTGTCGTAATACATCATTCTCCACCCTCCACTACCCCTCTGTCCTCCTCCCTCAACTACCCTTCGCTACATAGCCTTCAATCCGATCTACTTCGTTCGCTTTACACTTCGAAACGATATCATCCTACGAACTAATTGGCACTTTGGACTTTACAATTATATATATGTATTGTGTATATATATATATATGTGTGTGTGTATATATGTATGTATGTATATATATATATGTGTGCGTATGTACGTATAATTCTGATCATCTTTGAAAATCAAAAGTAAGGGTAAGAAATGAAGAAATTGAGTGGAGAAATGTAGGTGGAGAATAAAAATTTGTTATTATTGTTATACTTATGTTATTATTACTACACTTTTTTATTTACCTATATATTTTTTTGTTTTAATTTTTTTCTCCATGTAACGGGTAAATTATTTCCTTCTCTTTCTTCTCTTTTTTCTCTCTCTTTTTTTTTTTTTTTTAATGACATCGTTCCAAAATGTTCCGCAATCTTTGTTCATTCGTTCGTTCGTTCATTCGTGGTATCAATGATCCCTATCGATTCATCCATCTGCCAACGACGAGTTGACCTTAATTCAAAGCCAGTCCTTCCCTTTTTTTTCTCTCTCTTTCGCTCTCTCTCTCTCTCTCTCTCTTTTTCTCTCTCACTTTCACAAAGATCCCTTTCAACGGTGGTAACAAGTAAATGGTAAAAATATTCATTAGTCCTTCTATACAATTCCGTAAAATGTGTAGGTAAAACGTAACTGGCTCTCTTTCGACGAAAGGAGGCCAGGAGAGCGATGTTTCTCATTTTCTCTCTCTCTCTCTCTCTCTCTCTCTCTTACTTTTTATTTTCTTTTCTTTCGTTCTTCTTAACCAGCCCCCCGCATCCTCCCTCGGTACCCTCAACACCCCATCCACCCCCTCCAACTCACCCGACAAACACTACGATGTATTCATTTCTTTTAAAGGCCCGCTTCATTATCAAACAGTGAAGAAAAAAAAAGAAAAGAAAAGAAAAGAACAACATATTTTTATATTCGTTGTTTACTCTCGACTTTTACTTCTCGCTTTGCTTCGAAATCAAAGAATAAAGGAAAAGGAGGAGTGAGAGAGAGAGAGAGAGAGAGAGAGAGAGAGAGAGAGAGAGAGAGAGAGAGAGAAACGGAACGAAAAAAAAAAGAAGGAATTGTAATTTGTTTGCAAAAGAGGCCAACGTAGTTTGTACAAAATTACAATAGCAAGTTCTCATCCTTTGAGGTGTAGGATTCCAATTAAAAAAAAAAAGAAAAAAGAAAAAGAAAAGAAAAAAAAATATAAAAAAAAGAAACAAGAAAGCAAGAAAAAAAGGAGAGAAAGAGCAAAAGAAAAAAAAAAGAAGTAGTAGAAGAAGAAGTAGAAGAAGAAGAGGAGGAGAAAGAAAAATTAAGAAACGACCGAACGAAGTCCGAGTGAAAAGATATCACGTTATTGTTTGTTCGAAAGCTAAGGGGAGAAGGAGGAAAGGGTGAAACTAGAAAATGAATAATCGCTATCCTTTTGTTTACCTTAGCTTTTTCTTACCTTAGGTTACAAGACGATATAGAGTTAACATTGGACGAGGAACATTACGAGGGTGGTATCACGGTTAATACGGCATTAATCGTAAAGAATGCTACCGCTACCGATATGGGTTCCTATAAATGCATTTTAGAGAATAGCGTTGGCGCTACGAGCTCGAAGGAGAACGTAAATGTGTCCGTTTTATGTGAGTATAGATCTATATACGTATTGTACACGTATATGTGGTTTGACTACTATACACGTAAAATACAATTACATAGATACAGATACGTATTTACGTTAGTATATACATTTATATGTATGTATGTATGTATGTATGTGTATTTACTGTAACATAGAAAATAGAAAATTTAATGTCGTTCATTCTCATGCACTTCTTCAGATAAACCTGTGGTCGAAGTGATATCGGATCCAGGGACCCCAGTGAACGAGGAAGAACGTTTGAACGTGTCGCTGAGTTGCACTGTACTATCTGGAAATCCAGAGATCCTAACGGCGGTACGTTGGTACTTGGATGGAGACCTTTTAAAAGAACTTCCAGACTGTACGATGAACTATACGATAACGTCAACGTTGCCCGAAGAATCCTCGAGTATTTGCGACATTGACCCTAGCAAACTGTTATTGGAAGCTGTTGGACGTTCCTTTCACGGGGATTATTCTTGCGAGGGTAGAAACGAAGCTGGCTGGGGTCCCATGTCTCCGAGTACATCGGTCACGATTTATTGTACGTTTTTATTTTATTTTCTCCCTCTCTTTCTTTCTCTCTCTCTCTCTTTCTTTATTTCTTTTTCAAATCGATTCTGAATAAGATCCAGTAGCTATATACATACATACATACATACATATACCAAATCCGATAGATAAACCTGGTCCAGCAACAATATCTTACGAACCGAAACAAGTTGTGAAAGGTCAACGACTAACTATCGCCTGTTCGGTCCTGGATCCTGGACGTCCAGTAATAAATAGTTTCAAATGGTTCCGTGATTTGTACAGGCTAACTGATCAAACCAATTCTTTACTCGATATCGAATCGGTCGACGTTAAGGCTGCTGCTAATTTTACCTGCATGGCATCGAACGACGCCGGGGATGGCTATCCTGCTACGACATCGGTCGATGTATTAGGTAATGTTTAACTATAGTTCGTTCAATTATAAGACCTTAGATAGATTAGATCAATGTATAAACAATAAATCTCGTCGTGATCAGATTTTTATAAGATTTTTCGATAATCAAATCAAAAGCAATCAAAATATATGCAAATTAATTTCTGAACTTAATCAATCGCTACGGGTCTTGTTTCTTGTTTCTTTCTTTTTTAAGTCTCCCGACTCATTTCTCGTTGATACTATACACGAGTTAGAAAATTATTCAACTTTGAGAATTAACTTATTTAATTCGAACGAATAAAACGAACATTAATTGTTTTTTATTAGTGGCACCTACGTTCATTCGAGCCCTGGAAAATTATCAAGGATTCGTTTACAATTCGAAAAACGTTAGCCTTGTTTGTTGGATCGAGTGCGTTCCAGGTTGTAATATTTCTTGGTATAGGAACGATCAATTAATCGATTTCGATATCTCCGATCGTTATTATCTATCGAACAGTTATATGCCGTTGGATTATGAGAACAATTATTTCGCAAGTATACAATCTAATTTAACATGGAATTTGACTACACTGGCAAATGGCCGTCTCGACCACATTGACGATGACGCCAAATTCACTTGTAAAAGCAGTGACAATGGTATTGGGACACCGATAGAAAGTACTACACAATTTCACGTAGAATGTAAGTGTGTGTTTTTCTTTTTCTTTTTCTTTTTTTTTGTTTCTTTTCTTCTTCTTTCTTTTCTTTTTTTATTTCAATCGAACACATTAAATTTTAATCGTCGACGATACAACTCCGTTAATTTTGTTTTATTATATAATTATCGTTTAGTCCCACCGGAGAACATAACGATCTCGAAGAAGATAATAAACGTGACGGTGGACACTATACCGGAAACTGTCAGTTGCGACGCAAAGGCTTATCCAAACGCGACCTTCAGATGGTTCCGCGAGGGTTCGAACGATACTATAATAAATGGACAAATACTCGATTTAAATACACCTATACCAAGGCGTAGCAATGGGACTTATTATTGCGAGGCATCGAATCGTCATGGGAAACAAAATATTTCACTTGTGGTGAACGTGCAATGTACTTATTTTATATTATATATATATATTTTTTTTTCTTTATTTTATTTTTATATCTATATTTATTTTCATATATATATATATATATATATATATATATTTATATTTATTTATATATATATATATATTTATATTCACATTTTATATTTTATATTTTATATTTATTTTTATTCTTATTTTACCTTCTTTTTTATTTTATACTTTTCCCTTCCTTTTCGTCTTTCCTTTAATTTTATTTTATTCCTCCCGTTTTATTTATTTATTTTTTCTTTTTATTTCTGTTTTCCTCCTACCTTTTTGTTTTTCCTTCGATGTCGCTCGACGTATTTCGTTGGAAATTCGTTTGAAGCTCGTTACAAAAATTCCCCATGCTTTTTTGCATGCAGTTAAGCCTGACTGTCACATACAGCGGAAACGATTGGAGGATCAGGATTACATCAGCTGTTTGGCAATTGGAAATCCAGAAGAAATCAATTTTATCTGGTCCGTAGAAACTGACAACGAAACGATAGAACCAGATTTCAAGATTCTGGACGGGATAAGCTATGTACTTTTAGATACTTCAATCACGAAATTTCGAACGTACGTGTGCATTGCCAACAATTCAATCGGTCAATCCACTGCCTGCGAGTTGGATATAACCGGTGAGTTTTATTTATTTTTTTTCTTTTATTTGCTTGCAATAGAAATTCACGTACATATATTAAACGACTTGATTACTTTTTGTATTTTTTTCTCTTTTTCCTGTTTTTTTTTTCCTTCTCGATGAATTTGTAAAAATCGAAAAAAAAAATATGTTATCTCTATATATTCGTTTCTCTCTCTCTCTCTCTTTTTCTTTTTTTCTTTTTTTCATTCATTTATAGGAGACGTACCTTGGTGGTATCGTATGGATGGTAACCTGTTACTGATTGCAATAATCGTATCGATTATCATAATACTTGCAATAATTATCGTCTGTGTAGTTATTTTAATAATTTGCAGACGAAAAAGGAAGCTAATTAAATGTAAGTTCTATTTTTTACGTAGATACGTGCCGATAAATTACGACACGTTGGACAAAGTCAAAATATTGAACATTAGGAAGAAATTTATTTTTACGTTATATTTTATCTCGCGTAAACGGTCGTTTGAAATTTTTAAGCCTTTCAACAGAAATTCAAATGTTCACTGTTATAACGAGTCCTTTTGTAATATGTATGATTAATATTGAAAATATTTCAATTGATATTGAAATATTTAACGAAAAAAAAAATCAACGTTATAACAGTAAGTAAATACTTTGAAAAATATTTCTCTTTTTCCTTTTTTCTTTGCTTTTTGTTTTTTACGTAGCTAATCGAAAAAAAGATTCTTTTTTATTACGAACCAAAATCAAACGTTTAAATAATATCTGTCTCAATACGATTGATTACACGCGCACACACACACACACATATATATGACTTAGTCCGCTGTTGTAATTAATGGCACAAATCTATATCCATACGTAAAATCTGAACAATATTAATAAAATCGATCCGTTTGAATATTTTCAGACTCAAATGAAAATGGAAACAATAATCAAGCGAATAATATGACGGAAACAATGGCGGATGGTGCAACAAAAACGTTTTACGAAAATTTACCTTTTCATGGTATTCAAGCTCCGCCTAATAAGGTATTGGTCGATCTAATGTATATATATATATAATTATATATATATATATGTTTATTAACAAATATACATATATATATTTGTTAATAAATATATACACACTATACATAGTGTATATATATATAATATATTATATATATACATATATTTGATTCTATTTTGGAATATGTATCACGTGTAACGTTTCATATTGCGTAGGCCTTCAGCCCGGGATTTTCTGATTTGGATTATGCCGATGTAGATTATCGTTCATATGGGCCTATTAATTATAAAGCTGCCAGTATCGCGCTCTTTCAAAAGCAACAGGCTATACAGAGACAACAACAGAATCAACAAGAAGAGAGAAGACCACAAATGTATGGTGTTTCGGATGATAACGAGGAACTACTTTAATAATCGTTGATATCACCGATCATCGATGATAACAAACAAAGAGAACGCGAGACCAAAGTTAATCAAGACTTATCATTGAATCTAATTAACGAAGATTATATAAGAACGTATTTATTTTTTTCTATGCCCCTCGAAACAAAAGAAAAAAAAGAAGAAAAAAAAGACAAAAAAAAAGGAGATATGAAAAGAAAAAAAAAAAGATAAGAAAAGAAAAAAAATATCGGAATGGTGTGTGTGTCTATTTGTCTGTCTTATTTATTTATAACATTGTTCAAAATCAATCAATTAATATCTCATTAAATGCAGCATTTAAATATCATTGAGAATAGTACATAAATATATATATATATATATATTTATGTACATATACCAAGATATTATTATCTCGTTTCGACTGTTGTAAAAAAAAAAAAAAAAAAAAAAAAATGGAAAAAAGAAAAAAAAGAAAATGCAAGTAACATGTAACATATACTGCGATTAACATCTCATGCAACATAATTATAATTATTTTGTTTTATTTTTTATTTCCTTTTTTTTTACCTTCTTTTTCTTTCTTTTCTGATCAAATTTACAATTCAGAATCTTTCTCTCTCTCTTTCTCTCTCTATCTTTCTCCCTCCCTCTCTCTCTCTGTCTCTCTCTTTCTCCCTTTCTTCCTCCCTCTCTCTATCTCTCTCTCTCTCTCTCTCTCTCTGTGTGTCTCTCTCTATGGTTAGTATCGATTGACGTCAAAATTCGTAACCATTTCCATAGAATTAATCAATGGCAGAGTCGACGTACTTAGCAATATGCATAGCAATAATCGTAACATAATGTGTCGCAGATTTGGTATCTCGTCGAAAAAACAATCTTGAAACAATGTTAACTTGTATGCCAATGTCCTTAATATAATAATATATATATATACATATATTATTTATTTGTTAAAAAAAAAAGATGAAGAAAAAGGAAGAAAGAAAGAAGCTACACGTTGTCTTCGATCAACTCCATTCTCTACGAAAATTTTTCATTTAATTTGAGAAATCAATTTTTTTTCTTTTTATTTCTTTTATTTTGTTTATATTAAGTGTACGTATATATACATTTATATATATATATATATATATATATATATAAATATACTTTTTTTTTTAATACATAACTATACATATAGGGTGATCAAAAAATTCCTAGATAAAGTGGAAAGATTTTAGACAATTTTTAAAAGTCAATTAAACCAATTCCCAGTCGAGACTTTTCAGGCTAACTTTTTATTTTCTTTTTTCAAATCGTAAAATTGCAAGCCCGAAGAGTCTTTGAAAAAACAGAATTTACGAACTTTTCGATCGCCCTTTTATTCTATTATCGTTTATTCCATCTATAATATCTTCATGTATTGATTAACGAAAAAAAAAAGAAAGAAAAAGAAAAAGGAAAAAACAAAAAAAAATACTTCATTACTATTTTGATTTATCAAACTTCCATCTTTGATTTTAAATTTAAATGTCCAACTTACATTTATACGTGTCGTATATATGTAACATACATACATACATACATACATACATACATACATACATACATACATGCATGCATTCATACATATATATATGTGTGTGTGTGTGTATATACATCTACATGTGTGTTTTCACGTTAGCCCATATCCTCGATAAATACATGTCCACGTACAATATGGAGAAGACGGCGAGCTTACATTAAATATTAAGCTTGCGCGAGTTAATTGATCAGAGCAAGCCAATTAGTTTCATTATGTTACCTCCATCTTCGCGAGTTTCGCACAATAGACAGCTCGGACAATATCGGGGACAGTGGGCCTACGTGTGACTACTACTAGACCCTCTTTATCGTATCGAGACTAGGAAAAAAAAAATTTCGTAAAAAGAAAAAAAAGAAGAAGAAAAGAAACAAAACAATTTGCATTATTAATTCTCCTGTTTTTTTACTCTTTTTTGTTTCTTTTTTTTTGTCATCTCATTTTATTTTTTTTACACTTATCTATCATAACACGTTTTCTAACAAAATATCATTTCGTCGTGCTAAAACTACGAAATTATCGGACCCGTCGTGCTCATTTCTATTACATTTTGCAATAACATGAGGGATCTATCTAACCTGTCTTTGTGTTGTTCATTTTATAATTATTTATAATTCTTCACGTTATATTTTGTACGTACCATTGTTATTGATTTATTTGAAATTTTAATAATAACAGCGTTTATAATTATTCTATCTATTTTGTCGACATTACAATCGAAAAATAATATCAGCAATACTCTTTTATAATACTCAAGTACGTAGTTTAGAGTATTTTAACTTATCTCTTATGTACATTGGTAATAGATTTTTATTATTCTTTTCGTTGTAATTATTTTTCACGTATTTTTTCGAAATTTGAAAAATGAAATTTAGACAACGAAATTACGAAACTCATCGTCGTCGTCGTCGTCGTCGTCGTCGTTACTGTTATCATTCACGCGTATCTTGTTGCCAAGTTAAAAAAGAAAAGAAAAATGAATGAGAGAAAAAAAAATATATCGAAAATAATTCTATCATATAAAATTAAAAGTGTATCTATTCGTCAGAAAATAATAGAGAGGGGATGGCAGACATTGTTGTCCTACTAACGGTGTTCCGATTAAATGCAGGGTCTCTAAAATATGTTCTATACGTTCGTAACTTTTGTTATCACGGCATGACCGCGACGATGTAGTTTAGTGCAAGGTTAGTCGACGATGAGTGAAGTGGCAATTGTTTCTGCTGCTTGGATTCCTTGACAGTAGTAAGAAGAAAGGTTACTCGAGGATCTCAGAAAGTAAACGTAAGTCTATCGTTTATTTTTTCTTTTTTTCTTTCCTTTTCTTTCCCCTTTTTACAAATTTTTTCATTAAGATAATATCAAATTTCAAGCGTCCAAAAATGGTAACTGAACGCTGATGAATCTTATATTTTCAATATAAAAAATATTAATACTATTTATTTAGTAAATTAAATACTAAAAGGATATCTCTATAAGCGAAATATTATAGAGCGTTATTTATTTAAATATAAAATATTGAAAATTTCCGATATAAAAGGAACGCTAGTATAGAGTTTTTCATTCGGATGTAAAATATTCAAAATTTTCAATAAACTCGAAAAGCTATACAAAAAAAAAAAAAAGTACTAAACAGTGTTATTTATTTAGACGTGAAATGTAAAAAATTTTCGAATAAAAAGAAGTACTACATCGCGTTATTTATTTACGTACGAAATACAAAAAATTTTCAATCGAAAAAGAAATACTGTAAAGAGAATTGCGACATTTCTTATTTTTTGTACTATCGTATAAATATATTGAACAACTTGGTTATTAAAAACAAAAAAAAAAAGAAACAATAGAAATAGAAAAGTTGAAATCTATTTTCAATAGTAGATCGTTAATTATTTTTCTTTTTTTTAGTTTCTTTTTTTTAGTTTGTGTCAATTAATTAACTTCTTTAATAAAAAACTAACAATCGTCGATAATAATAAATAATAAATAACTTGGAACTTTTATACTTTGCGATACTACGTTGTAAAATAAATTTTGTTATCTTTTTATCTACTCTATCAAAGATCTTCTAATTTAATCATATTTTTGATTGTATGAATTAAAATTGTCTTTACTTCTTTTTTTTCTTGCCGAACTAAACATTATACTTATTTATTATAGTATTTGTCTAATTTGATCTTATCAATAACATTAGTAACATTCCTCATTAATAAAATTACTGGATAATGAATAAAAAACAGTAACGATAAAAACAGATAAAACAAAAAATGAAACAGCTCTTTTGTTTTAGAAATTTCCATTACGGTATAATTATTTAAAAAATAAAAAAAAAAATAAAACTCACTTTTTTTAATCGAAGCCACGAACGACCTTGTCAATGTGAAATAACGAAGTGTCGATAAAGAAGTTCTCTGTAATCGTGAATGTAGATGTCTGTAATTTATTAATTCTTTAAGCGTATGCGATTAAGAAAACAGAAAAACAGGAAAAGAAAATAAGGAAAAA
Organism: Vespula vulgaris; assembly: GCF_905475345.1. Lineage (NCBI taxonomy): Eukaryota > Metazoa > Arthropoda > Insecta > Hymenoptera > Vespidae > Vespula > Vespula vulgaris. The sequence goes on from NC_066589.1 coordinate 9,265,277, forward strand.
TAATAAAAAAAAATAAGATAAAAGTAATTGATTAGTCAATTAATTTTCTAATACATCGAACTAAAAATTCCATTTATATTTCCATTTATATCAAAATGATATAAATACATAAAACGATAAATATATTCGCAATGTGGATCTTTATTCCCGTTATCACGTAATAATATCATACTCCGATATCTTTTATTGCAGAAAATGTAATAATCCATTTATTATACACGTTTATATTATTTGTTCGTGACGTTCACTAAATAAAAACACGTAGACTTTACTTATTATTTTACGAATCAAGTTCTTAAGGTCAACAGTATCATTAAATATTTTTATTTGCATTCAACTATCTTGGATTTATTATTTTTTATCGGCGAAGTACAAAAATTGATAAAAAGGAAAAAAAACAAGTAAAGAAAGGAAGGAAAATAACGTAGAAAACAAAACATCTTGATATATTGACGAACAACACATCTGATATAACAAAGTTTACTGGAAATTTATACTTAATCCGAAACGATTAAAACGATTAAATATCTGATAATATTCGATGACAAAGGAAATTAAAAATACGACTTTTTGTTCGCGAAGTAATCATAAATTATTTGAGTATCGAATAATGATAAATTTCCATTAACAATGTAAGATGAACACGATTAATATCTTTTTAAGCAATATTATATTTAAGCATAATATACAGTTTCTAAATATTTGCATACATGTTTATATATAAGTTTATATATAAAATATGTGTAAATACGTAATTAGTTAAGAAAAAGCGCGATACTTATTATGCCGAGCGATATTTATCATTCGGAAAAGAACACTCCAGAAAAATTGTGTACTTACTTACAAGCGTTTAAAGACAAGTTAAGATTGACGAGTCATTCTTTCCGGTTGGAATGATAATCGTAGGAACAACAGGAACAAAAGCGACCTTTTAAAGAAAAGAAAAAGGAAAAAAAAGAAAAGAAAAAAGAGAGAGAAGGAAAGAAAATAATATCCATGTCAGCATTGCGAATGATTTCATTCGATCAAAAAAAAAAAAAAAAGAGAAAAAAGAAAAAAAAAGAGAGAAAAAAGAAAGAAAGAAAAAAACATATATATATTATTCTTTTATTAAACTTGTATTACTTTTTCTATAACTCAGATGTATATTTACTTTTTTATTAAACAAAAGAGATGAAGAGAGATAGAGAGAGAGAGAGAGAGAGATTTATGTTTTTTATATCTATCCGAGTTAGAAAGTAAATGTTTCTATTGTATTCGACGAACACGAGAGACAAGATCGTTGACTTAAATATAATGGATGTGAATATCACGATGAGTTTGATATCTTCGATCGTAGCGAGCTATACATCGAGAGAAGAGAAGATTATATATACCGGGAGTCCAGTAGGTAACTGGAAAAACCAGTCGATCCATATAAAAAAGAAAACAGAAAGGAAGAAAGAAAGAAGGGACCGTCTGATATTTGGTAGGGTAGATCTTACTTTCGATGGTATACTATTATGGGAAATAATAAAATATGATACAAATATTGAATATCGAAGGAATATTATTTTCTATGGAATAGAAAGGATATTTCTTGTGAATGAATGTATGTGTTAATAATTTTAAACGAATCCGTTTTACTTCTGTCAACTCGTATGATCGATCGAAAATACGAATAAGGTCTCAATGACTTTTATAGTGTCAAAGGGAGAGAGAGAAAGAGAAAGAGAGAAAGAGAGAGAGAGTGAAGAAATGGTCACGAGAAGTAATCAATAACACACGATGTGATACCCAACACGTCCATTATAATTTATGGTATCAATAAAAGAACTATAACTCAATACACGGTTAATAGCTTTGACGTTTTTCATAAGAGTTTAACACTTTAACACTTGTCAATATGTAACATGATCTTCACTTAACCCCACATCACATACCCTATAAAATCTTCTGCTTTGGATTATTCCACGAATAGAAAAAAAATAATATGTATATACATATTAGATTGTATGGTATTATTATATCGAGAAATTTCGTCGACAGTCGCATACGACGTGAAACGTATTTTTTAATTCATCAAAAACTAATTTATCAACGAGATTTATTAGCTTCTTCCGTTTTTCCTCTCTTATCTTGTTTTCGTTTCAATTTATATCCAATCCATCTCAAATATATTTTATTTAAAATATATGTGTATGTATGCGTGTGCATGTGCATATATCTAAATACGTAGATAAGAGGAAAATTGAACATATTTAATACATTTTTGAAAATGTATTAATATATTTCAAAGTTAATAATACGTCCACTGTAGTAAAGATAATTAAACGGTACATAGGATTTATGGTATTATTATGTAAAATTGTAAAGTTTGTTAAGGACACTCAATAGTTCATTTATGTCTCTTGTGACATTCATTACTACAGAGATAAATACGTAGTGTTCAGTTTTAAACAGAATTTTTATTCGATGTTTAAATATTTTCTCTTGAGATCTTTTCAATTTAAAAGGACCGTATTTGTCATGGGTCCGAATTAAACATCGAAATTGGGGTCAAAAATCTCTATGGGATTATATTTCGAAACGTTACAATACAGACAGCAACTAGGCCATGCAAAAATATTAATACGATTCTGACTTTTATTTCATATATCCGTATATACCTATATCTATATCAATATCTATCTATCTATCTATATATATATATATATATATATGTCTATATGTATCGTAGTTAGGAAATTAAAAATCTAGACACTCGAAAACAAGAATTCTTCATAATTCATACGTCTGCAGCAGCGATAAAATTAAAAAAAAAAAAAGGAAGAAAAAAGTAAAAAAGAAAAATAAAGCAGCAGAAATCAACTTCCAATCTTCCAATCGCAAGTCACGCTCGATCGAACAAGCATACATATATAATACATTCGTATGTACGTACCTACGTTCAATAATCGATGCAAAGTGATTTGTTAAAAAAAAAAAAAAAGAAAAAAAAGAACACACACATACACACACAAAAAAGAAGAAGAAAAAAGAATGAAAGATAGTACGATTTTCACGGCCTTCGTCTAGTATGATTTTCGCGTTTGGTTAAAAGAAAAAAAAAAAACTTTAAGAAAGAGGAAGGAGACAAGAAGAGGGGGAGGAACAGAGAGAGAGAGAGAGAGAGAGAGAAAGAAAAAAAAGACGTAATTCAATCGACACACCGGCAATACAAATCGCGTTTATGAGTTTTTAATCGTATCGACGATTATCGATAAGGGTTTACTTTATCGTTTTATATGGCCGCCGATTATTAACTATATACATATACATTATCGATTTAAAATGTCCGAGATTTCTGCTTTTTCTTTTTTTTCTTCTATTTTTTCTTTTTTTTTTTTTTTTTTAGAAGGATCGCTAATACCAATCATTCATTCGTTTCCCTTATCGATAAAAGACTAAACTAGAAACTAGAAACTAAAAGTACTCAACTACACGCGCGGACTTTATTACAGTTAGTCAAGCAAGAATTGTATGACGAATTATATAGATCGTTATCTAAAATGCTCGCTGTAAAATGAAGGTCACGGAAATGCACGCAATTTTTAGACTCTGTATTGCACATACATATATATCTGTAACTGCGTGTATATACAGTTACATACGTATAAATATATATGTGTGTGTATAATAAGCTTGAACGTTTTAAAACATTTATTAATGGACGGTCGACAGTTTTCGTTTGCGTACATAAATAAAAATCGTAATTCGTTTAAAATTTGGAAAACGTGTATTAACTAATAGAAATATGGTCATGTATATGTATACGGAATTGAATATTCAATGATTGGAAATCATTATCTTCTTTACTATTCTCAGAAAAAGAGATCTTTCTGATCATTGCCCGAGGATGCTTGGAAAGTAAAACATTCCTAACTCAGCAAACCTAACAGGAAAGTCCGAGATCCAAACTACATATATACCTATGTATTTCTCTTTCAACGTAAACGAATCCGTTACTCGCGATGAAATTTTTATACGGTTTATTAGATCCTCTCTCTTTTCTTTTCTTTTTCAATGTCGGTAACGTTCCAACGTCAACCGTGATTTTTAATCAAATATTATAGAATCTGATACTATTTATTTATTTAATTATTTATTTATGTATTTATTTATTTATTGTTTAGAAAGAGAATTTTTAATTTTGAAATATCGTGGAAGAAATAGTTTTATCTCGTAATTGTTTAAAATGGTATTTAAAAACGCAAGGATGAAATATAGTAGAAAATATATATATATATGAAATATGGATGAAATAACAGTGGTCATAAATAAACGAAATATATATATATATACATATTATATTGATAATAAAATCGACAAATCGACATTGCAAAAATATTAAAAATTATAACAATCGATATAACTAATCCCATATATATATATATATAATACATTTCTTTTGAATATACTTATATACATACATATATATATATATATATATATATATATATATAAATAAAATACAATATTACCATTAATCTCAATTTCAATATTCTAATGAATATTATAAACTATACACACACATACACACACACACATATATATATATATTAATTATAAAAATTACAATCATAATAGTAACAACGATTCTTCGCCTATAAAAATTTCTTTCGATCGTAAAAAAAAAATATTAAAAATATTATAAAAATCAATATTAAATAAAAATATAAATTAAAAATATTAATTATTATACCTCTTTTTTTACCATTAATCTCAATTTCAATATTCTAATCAGTACCACAATACAGATAATATCGCATTATCGTTTAAATAAATATATAATAACTGACGCAGAGATTTTCCGCGTTCATAAATGTTTTACCACGAAACAGATCATCGTCCATCGAAATCTTGCTTGTAAACCGAGACCGAGCATTCCCCCTATATATTTTCACGAGAAGAAGAAGAAGAAGAAGAAGAAGAAGAAGAAAAAGAACAAGAATAAGAACAAAAAAGAAGAAGGAGAAGACGAAGGGAAAGAAGAAGAAGAAGGAAGAAGAAGAAGGAAGAAGGTCGTCTTTTTAATCGGAAAGGCAATGACGTTCGGAGAAACCGAGTCTCGATGAAGCTAAGCCAACATAAGAAAAAGGAAAGGAATTGGAGAGGAAAAGGAACGAGTAAGATAGATAGAACGATATTTAACGCGCATAAGAAAGAGAAAGAAGGAAAGAAGGAAAGAAAGAAAGAAAGAAAGAAAAAAAGAAAGAACGAGAGAGATAGAGATAGAGAAAGATAGAATGATACGAGAGCGCATAAAACTCATGAAATTTCCCGCGACGCGTTCTCCGCTGACGTCATCGTTGAGCCGGTGACGTTACAGCAACGAGTAGAACAACGACGTCGTTGAAAAAATAGATGGTAGATGATAATAGATAGTGAGTAAATAAGTAAGTAAGTAAGTAAGTAAGTAAGTAAGTAAGTAAGTAAATAATTAAGTAAATAAGTAAGTAGATAGGAGAGACGTAGCCATTAACTTCAGTAGATTCGTTACATGTACGTATATATGTGGGGGAGGTATCTATGTATGTACGTATGTATGTATAAACCTCGAGCGGGTGTAAAGTTATATATCACTGATGTGGTCCTGGGTGGGGAAATCCTGTACCGTCGCTAAGACTATAAAGCCCCACCAATGTCTCTCGGAAGGAACAGTCCGTAACGTGCCCCTGACGATACACGGCTATGTAACGTCAACGAAAAAAATTAAAATATAATAATATCAACGAGAGCACGCGCCGAAAACAGGACTCGTTTCTCTTTTTTTTTTATATATATATATTTTGATATATATATATATACGTGTACATATATATATATATATATTCTTTTCTTTGTTTTGTTCTTTTATATATGTGTATATGCGTGTATATACATAAATAAAAACTATACGTAATAACGTTTTAAATCGTGACACAAAGTTCGACGTAACATTCAAAGATATTTGAATTTGTTGTTTTTTTTTGTTTTTTTTAATATAACATTTCTTCATCGATCTTTTCGATAATTATCGTTCTGTGTCGAAGGAAAAATCATTTCGTCGAGTTTTTGATATATCTCTTGAGTGTGGACGATTGTAGAAAAAAAGGAGGATTATTATTCCGAACGTGGAAGATTATCGTCATCGTCATCATCGTCGTCGTCATTGTGGTCGTCGTCATCATCATTCTCAATAGTTCTTTACTTAGAAGATTTCACGCAAGAACACGTGATACGTTTGAAACAACGATAACAGCAAGTGCATAACATCAACAGAAAGAAAGAAAGATACATAGATCCAACTACATCCATATATACGTACTTAATTACTTACGTCTGAAGATAAATAAAAGAAACAAAGAGGTAAAACTATTATTTTTTTCTTCTTCTTCTCTTTTCTTTTCTTTTCTTTTCTTTTCTTTTTTTGTCTTTTCTCTTTTCTATTAAACTTCGACACCGCCATCATTCTCGTCCGTCCTTGGTCCGGTTCTTAATCCCAGGTATATCTTTTCAAGGTCTCCTAAACACTTACCTAAGTAGCTGTTGTTGCTGTTGTTTGGCGTTGATTTAGTGTGTCTAACACGGAGATACATTATATTTTATCGAAACAAATGTAAATTTAGAAAATCGTTGTGTGTGTTTTAACGCGTTATTTCTCTCGCGCTTCGTCTTGTTAAATAATCATTTTCGAAAGTGATTTCCCTTTTTTTTTTTTGTTAGCTTCTTTTCTTTTTTTCTTTTTCCTCCAAAAAAGGAGAAAAGAAGAATTTACACCGGACAGTACTAGATCAAGTTCTAAATCATTCAGTGATAATTTAAAATACGATTGATATCGATATTGTATAACGTGAATCAATAAGTTAATTAAACTTCTTTGATACTTGTTTCCTGTATTAATAATAACTAAAGAAGTAAAACAGAAAAAAGGGGAAAACAAAAGCAAAGATTCAAATATAATACTATGATTGAGGCACGACGTTTGACATTTACGTATATGATTTAAAGTGATATCTAAATTAGTATAGAACGAAACGTTTATTACGAAACGTAAATACATATGACAAATCATTACCTTGAATTCAATCTATTAATATTTTCTTCTCCAAACTTTTAAGTATTACGCTTTTGGATATAGGATATATTATATATGAGTGTTTACATATTTCTGATAGAATATATATATATATATATATATATATATATATATATATATCGACCAAAGATATACGATATTTAAATGTATTTAAATTAAAACGAGTTACACATACAAAATGTTTCCCATGATCACGTAGAACCACGAAGCTGTTACCTTGAAACGAGATTTCCTTCTCTTTTTGTGTAAGATAGTACCGCTTATCTGCGTTTAATTGTTGGCACACGTGTGCCAATATACGTACATATATATATATATATATATATATATATATATATATATATATGTGCACTATGCCAAAGTATTAACATTCTTTCCTTATTACATTATAAGCATTAACATAATGTAAGTGTATCAAAAAAGAAACAAAAGAAAGAAAAAAAGAAAACATTGAGAAAAAAATTCGATAGTTTCGGAGAATAGAGAAGAATTACAGAGATAAAAGATAGAGAATTAGGATTATTTCAAGTATGTGTATAACGTTGGATTTCAATTAGATACGATCAGCTGTTGCGGACAACGTACGTGCTAAATGTATTATTATAGTGTGTGTTTTGAACATGATTCATTTCATTCCTGACTTCCCTCAATTCTTTTTTCTTTTCTTTTTCTTTTTTTTTTTCTTACACTTTCCAAGTAATTTCTTTTACTTAGTCAATGTTAAATGCACAATGAAATAATTTTTCTCTTGGTTTGCTTTTTATTTTTCTTTTTCGTTATTTCTTTTCCTCTTCTTTCGTTTCTCTTTACTTTCAACGATAGTTCCCATTCGTATTTACTTCTAATATGTATTCTAAATATTTGTATATATACGTGCAATACGTCTCTGTAGATACATACATATATACACATATATATACACACATATTTACATATATATAACACATTATATATATAACACATTGATATTAGATCATTTATTATCATATCATATATGTAAATCATAGATTAGATGTATCGATATATTTGATACGTAGAAATATTAATAAAATAATGAATAACTATTGAATAATAAGTAGTTAAACGTGTTCCTTCCGACAACGAGTTGTTACCTTGAAAATAATGTCGACCTTTCTTTCTTTTATTAACTAACTGTACATCGTTCTACAATCTACATACATATACATTAATATTGTATTTCCGTAAAACACGTTTTTATTATTCTACCAGAAGAATAGATTTTTTTATTTTTCTTTTCTTTTTTGTCTTTTTCCCCGGATCGCTATTATTTCGAGCTGTATTGATACGCTTCAATAGACAATTTTACGGATTATCGTGGGGTAGGATGGAGGGGTGGGGAGGAAGAGAGAGGGGAGGTTTCCCCATCGAAAGGTTTACACTCAAATAATTATCTATTATATAATCGTGTGTTACAAAGTTATAATCGTGAAGAAAATAGTGAAGATAGAAATAAAATAAAATTTTAAAAAAGAGAGATAGAGGGAAAGAGAAAGAGAGAGAACAGAAAAAAAAGAACTAAAAAGGGAAGAAAGGATCGATCGAAGAATTAAATAAATATTAAATCTATTCGAAAAGTTTCTGTCAAGTTAGCCTACGGTTGTTTGTACAAGGACGAGACGAATCATTTTATCGGAGAATAATTCGAAATGCTTCCATTATGATTTAAAATAAGTTTGTTAATATTAATAGAAAATTAATAGATTTTTCATTGAATATTAATTAATAATGTAGAAATGTATTTTTTTATTTTATTCTCTTTTTTGTTTTTTTTTTCCTTTTTCTTTCATTTACTCCGAAAATCGATAGAATTTTTTTCTTTGACTGTTTAAATCTATCCGCTTTAATTAATTCATATTGATATGATTATTATTAATAATTTATTTCACGTATGTTAAAAATTATATATATATATATATATACATTTTTATTGCAATAATGATGACAATTATTATTATTATAATTTTATATTTTATAATGTTTACAAAAGATTTGTATTAAAAGCATACGTAACATCGTTATTGTCGAAAATGATTGATGTACTCCGATCTCATCTTTGTTTTCTTCGGATAATAATTTATTTTTTATTTGCGAGACACAACGCGTAAGAGAAAACGTGCAACGTTAACTAAATCGAGAATTACAAAAGGAGATAAAACTTAGACATTTATTAATAGTTGGATATCTCGTTAAAGCAAATAAAAAAAATTCTTTTACTGTAGACTTCCTCGCGACAAACTTATACAATTGCAGTATAACGTTCTTAAACGAGATAATACATATCTAACAATGCTATCGAAACTAAATGGTAACTAATGATATTTTCCGCATTCCTTAAAGGATTCCATTGGGACGTGTAAATTGTTATTCTAACCGGCTGGAACAAAGTTATTTTAATTGTAGATAATTACATATTTATCTTTGGCGATTCGTTCGATCGATCTGATAATAATTTCGATTTGATAAAAAGCTAATGATAAGTTTCCTTTATACAGACGAGTTAATTAAAAGGATGATACTTCTCGATTTGTCGTCCTTGCACGACAATACGACGAAGATAAAATACGAATAGAAGAGAAAAATAGGAACGACGATAAAAGAAACGAAATAAACAAATAAATAAAAGAAAGAAAAAAGTTCAAAAAACGAAACACAGAAAAAAAGTTCAAAGAGTGACCACAAAAAAAAGTGAAGGAAAAGATAAAAGAAAGTGAGAACCAAACGCTCGCGCCTGATTTTTTCTTTCCTTTTCTTTTCTTTTCGTTTCTTTCTTGTTTTCTTTTCTTTCTTTTTCTTCCCTTTTCCTTCTTATTCGCAAACAACAACTTTATGTTTTAACACGTCTTATCGAGTTAGTTAGGAAATTAACGATCGACCGACCGTATCGAATTGTAAAAATGGAAGGTTAAACGTCTCACGCGATATTTCATCGCGCGTGAAGAACTAGGAAAGGAAATATACGATGGAATCGTATTTTACATGAATTTGATAATATAACGATAATAAAAAGAAGAAGAAAAAAAAAGAAGGAAAAAATAATAAACGAGAGAAAAACTTACGATTTACATATGTTCATCTCGTATGATAGCACGAACGATAAACGAAGAAATAAAAAGGATTTGTTAGAAAAATTATTCAAGAGTAAAGAAACGAAAATTAACGAAAAACTTTATAGATGGATAGATAGATGAATAGATAGATAGATAGATAGATAGATAGATAGATAAATAAATATAAACGTGTAATCGTAAAACGATGAATATCGTTGCGTAACGCAATCTCATCGTGCTTCCTGTTTTTCCAAGTTGATTTTTTATCTATTTCACGCGCGATCTATAACGAAGCATGCCAATTAAGAATTGCAGTAATAAACACATGGATCGTACTTTATGAAAGATTCATATTTCTCTCGACCACGGCCATAGGGAAACTTTACGAAAGAGAGAGAGAGAGAGACAGAGAAAGAGAGAGAGAGAGAGAGAGAGAGAGAGAGAGACGATATTATCATCGTTATCGTCACATGCAACTATTTCGTCGTAATCGAAAGTGTAAAACTTAAGAATCGATATTTTTCCTATTTACGATCGATATCTCGGTAAAGAGAATGAGCTACGTAGAAAATATAAATAAATAAATAAATAAATTAGAGACACGCAGGAAAAAATTTCTCGTCACGACGTGCGACAATATCTTCTCTTCTTTCTTTTTTCTTTTTTTTTCTTTTTTTTTTTTTTTATATTTTATCTCCTCTTTTTTTCTTTCTCAGTTCTTCCTTTTTTCTCTTTTTTTCTTATTACAATCTACATAATTCGAATTCGTGTTATTCGATCGAGCTAATATCGATTTTTCTTCATCAACGTCATCATCGTCATTATCATCATCATCATCATCATCATCATCATCATCATCATCATCATTATGCTTTGAAACAAATTAAGTTCCTCTTAATCATTAATTATTCAGTTTCCATTTTTTTTCTTTCTTTTTTCCTTTTTCTTTTTTTTTCCTTTTTCTTTTTTTCTCTTGTTTTTTTTTTTTTTTTTGTAACGTAAACATACTTACATACGTATCTACATACGTAGGAGTTTATTCGTTGTTAGACATGACGGAAAAGAAGGTGATTCCCTTGAACGTCATTTTAACACCGAGAACGAACGAAATCAGATTTCGCGTGTTAGATATCGTTCGTTTTTATTAATTAGCTTTGTACTTGTTTATAAAACGGACGTGCATGCGCGCGTGTGAATACGCGAGTTAAGATCGCGTCTTTAATTCGTCTTAATTCTCGACCACTTAAGTTTCGTCCATTTTATTACGTGAAACAAGAAGGATGCCACCCTGACGATTAATAAACCACAATCGACGAAATAAACGATATGACCCGTCTATATATTTTTATCTTCTTCTTTTTTTTTTCTTTTTTTTTTCATTTCTTTTTCATATCATTGCCATTTTGTTTCTCTCCCTCCTTTACAGATCATGTTGCATCAGTAGCGTTACTAACTCAAACGTGTCTTTTTCTTCTTTTTTTCTTTTTTTTTAATCTTGTCGTTATCTCGTGACGTTTTAGTAGATATTAGTGTCGTCGAAATTTTTTTTCTTTTTCTTTTTTTTGCTTCCTTTTTTCGTAAAGTTCCATCTTGTAGCAAATAAAAGCTATTCGTCTTCGGACGAAATAATTCTTTCGCAAAAATTCTTTTCGTTCTTATTCGACGTTAATAATAATAATAATAGTAATTGTAATAGTGATAGTAATAGTAATAATTGTAATAATAATATTTAAAAAATTCTTTTTATATATCTTTTCGTTCGATTACATATGTTTGCATGTATGTAACTCGTCAATCAGAAACAGCGAATATAATAGAGAATATATTAGATAGACCTGGTAGTATTACCAGACAAGCAGTTTCATTAATAAATAAACGATAAAGCGATTACCTTATCGCTTCAACAAATAACGGAGATCTAAACGTAATAACGTTTCTACTTTGTTATCGTGTTTCATAATCAGACGTTTCTAAAATTATTTCTACATCTTTTTCAAAGTAATTAATTTTATCGCGATGAATATTTTTAGAAATGGAAAATATTAGACTCGTATTATATAACTCTTCAACTTCTGTAAAATCTCTTTCGATCCTTCTCTCTCTCTCTCTCTCTCTCTCTCTCTCTCTCTCACCGCAATTCTTATCATTTTTTTAAATAAATAAAACGTCTCATGATTTATCTACAAAAGCAAAAATTAATAAGCACCAATCTGAATCTTAAATCATGCAGATATATGAAACATCGGACAAAAAAAAAATTTCGGATTTGATAAAAACGCTTTCTGAAAAAAAAATTTGAAAGGACATTTCTCTGAAATAAAATAATTATAACAAATGGATGTGCCTAAATAAAATAAAAAATAAAGAACATAAATTACAACATTATAAATGATATAAATAAATAAAATAAATAAAAAACATTGCAAACATAATAATAATAAAAAATTCATATATATATATATATATATATATACATATACATATTTTTATTTCTTTTGTTACAGACTGAAAGATGACGGTCGTAGTGGATTCAGCAAAGACGGAAGAAGGTAATGGACCACCAAAAATCGAGACCTTCGATGATGTCCTGCCATACGTTGGTGAAGCTGGTCGTTACCAATTGTTCCTTTTTTTTCTTCTCTTGCCATTCACCTTCGTGTACGCGTTCCTATACTTCGCACAGTTCTTCATAACGTTGGTCCCAGCTGAACATTGGTGCCACATACCGGAGCTCAAGCAATGGAATCTCACGGATCATCAAAAGTGAGTAGCATCTACAGTATCGTATCATATACACACACCAAGAGAAAAGGAAAGAGAGAAAGAGAGAAAGAGAGAGACACCACACGCACAACAGAATACACATACGTAGAGCACACATACAGGTAAACATACAGCAGTCAGACAGCATCACAGACACACACAACTACAAATACATCACAGAAAGAGAGAGAGAAATACATACAGATATACGTAATAGAAACAGCGTACACATATACGCGTAACAACATATATACATAGGTAAGGACATATACAACACAACAAACAAATAGGTGTACAGATCACATCTACGGTATCATTGCTCACGCTCACGTTCACTCCCATACTCGTTCACACACACGTACAGATATACTGAAAGAGAGAGAAAGAGAGAAAGAGAGAGAGAGAGAGAGAGAGATAACGAGTGTGCGGATTCGGTGAATCGCCTGAAGGCACAAAACGGAGTCAACGCCTTTATCTCGTGCATCCTACGTTTCACTGATTGTATAGAGTCAAGAATCATCTTTTTCCAAGGAAAACAACATTTCTCGATCATTGTAAACGATCGTCTATTAAATTCAAATATATTTTTTTCTTTTAATTTCTTTTTACACCTATAATACGTTTATCGTACTCTTTCAATCATTTCCTTATCACTTTCAAAAATAAATAAAAAATGAAATGACCATACGTGAATAATATATATATATATATATATATATATATATATATATATATATATTAAATACATAAAATACATCATATAAACACATACAAAAATATATAAAAATGAAAAAGATATTTATGAAGTTGTAACATCGGGAATATCATCGGACATTTAAAACGCAATGTTGTAATCTAGTCAATCGTTTTAACTTTAAACGAAACGTAGTTATATTAAAAGAACTTAAGTCAGAGATAAAAGGTCGATTTGTATCGTCTATCGTTTTTTTTTTCTTTTTCTTTTTCTTTTTCTTTTTTTCCGTCACTAAATGCCCTTCTCTCTCTCTCTCTCTCTCTCTCTCTCTCTCTCTCTCTCTCTCTCTCTCTGTCCTCTTCCACTTTCTTCTTTCTAATAACTTCTTTTAAACTATTTGATCACTCATCTCTGTAGATAATATAAAATACAAAAGAAGAAAGGCCAACAAAAAAGAAAACAATAATCAGAATATTAAACGAACGTGAGTAGCTATTGACATTGACAAATGACAATTCATTCTCATTAGAGAAGAGAAAATAAAAAAAAGAGAAAGAAAGAAAGATAGATGGAGATGGAGACAGGCAATTAGATAAATGAAGAGAGACGGAGAATGGTTAACGATCTGCTATCTTGTTTAAGATATAAAAATATATACACATACGCACACACACACACACATATACATAGATAGATAAATAGATAGAGAGAGATATTCGCACAAAGATAAGCGCACATATGTAAGATGTTTAACGCAAAAAAAGAAAAAAGAAAAAAGGAAAAAAGGATTAAAAAAGATCGTCTAATCAGCCAATCTACATCAAATTGCAGAATATTTGCTTGTTATTATAATCAACTAAAGAGAGAGAGAAAGAGAGAGAGAGAGAGAGAGAGAGAGAGAGAGAGAGAAAAGAAAGAGAAGCACATACATACACACACGCGCGAACAAATACACTCATAAGCATACATATGTATCTATGTATATATACTCGATTATTTACTATCTAATCAACGAGTTCGTCGACGTTTCGAATGAATTAAAATCGAGTTAATGAACGTTATCTTGTTAAGAAGGAAACCGTATAACTATGAACATTAATTTCGTATCTGTTTTAAAAATGTCTCTCTCTATCTCTCTCTCTCTCTCTCTCTCTCTTTCTCTATCTCTCTTTCTCTTTCTCTCTTTCTCTATCTCTCTCTCTTTCGCTCATATATTATCAGTGATAATCGATTATCAACGAAGCGTTACGTTGGTAAACGTTACGTAGATACTAACGTGTAAATTGCATGAACGATTATGAGCCAGGTGTATTATGCAAATGAAGCTCCGTCTGTTATTTAATCATCGGAGTTAAATTTTTTTTTCTTTAATACAGAAAAATGAATAAAAATTACGTAATGCAAGTAATTAATAATTTTTTGATTATAACGATGATACGCGCGCAGCGGGACTTTTAAGCGATGAAAAAAAAGAAGAAGAAAAAAAAAGAAAAAGAAAAATCGAAGTACTCTTCCTAAGATACGTAAAATATTTTGTTTTTAAATTCTTTCGACAAAAAAAAGAAAAGTGACTGATATCGTATGTATAGTCGTGATTAATAATTTTACGATAACAAAATGACGCCAAAAATTTTTAAACAAAAAAAATAAAAGCTATATATTTAGACGCGTAAGAAGATTTATCTTAAATTTACTTCATAAAAAAGAAAAAAAGAAAAAGAGAAAAAGAAAGAGAGAGAGAGAGAGAGAGAGAGAGAGAAAATTACGTAAGCTCGTAATTGATCGTATTGGGACATAAAAAGATGAAATTCTTAAACGAAAATGTAACTTAAGTTTTTCTTGTAGCAAAAAAAGAAAAAAAATACAAAGAAAAAAGAGAGAGAGAAAAAAAAACAAGAGGAAAAGAAAAGCATCACGTTTCGTTACGAATTCCGTAATAAGAACGTAAACGATAAGATTCGAGGAATGTTATTTACAGTGGGAAAATGGAATATCTCGTTTAACTAGTTAGACAATTAAAGATAATTTTTAGGAAATAGAATGATACAGTTACTGTAAAGAAAAACAACGATTAATGTGTCAACGATTAACGTTGTAATTAACCGTCATGTCGATCCGTAAATCTATAGGGAAAAGATGTACAAGCGTGTTGGATGATTATACGAGTTCCAATTAACAGACTGGATGATTCAGAATGATTGTCGATCAACATGTGGTTTCCCTGTTTTCTTGCTTTCGTGACTTTCGAAGGAAACCTGTTATTTGATTTCTACTCGATTTATTCGATTACCTTCACGAGTATTTTTCCTTTCGAAATTGTCAGAAAAAGATTATTGTTGACCCCCCCTGATGACATATAACTTTAAAGTAGCTAATTTACACACGTACATATATATATATATATATACACGCATACATATATGTATACATAAATCATATTTGAATTTTAATATGAATTATAACATTATTATAACATATTATATATAAATATACAATTCATAAAATATATATATATATATATATATATATATATATATATATGAATTATACTTACAAATAATAATGTAATAAGTAATAGTATAATTTTCGAATTATATAATTTTGTTATAAATAGGGAAAAAATGGATTTACAGAGGACTGATATTCACTGTGTGAAAATCAATCATTTTTCTTCATACAAAAAAAAGATCAAATTAAAAAATCAAATTAATCATCCGCGTACATTCTACATAAAATTGATTTATAAAAGATTTATAATCAGTATGTCGAAATTGATCATTTTTCTTCGATATTAAAAATCAGATCAAAAAATATGATTGATCATTCGCGTGTTTTTCAAATAAAATTGATGTACCTACACAAGATTAAAATATTTTCATTTTTCTTCGTTAAAACAAAAAATAGAAAAGGGAAAAAACATCAAAATACGTCGATCATTCGTACTCGCAATCGAAATATATATATGCATATCGATTAAATGATAATTTCGATTCTCAAAAAAACAGAAAAAAAAGAAAAACAAAAAATTAAAGGAACATTCCAATTCATGATTACCGATGAACACGCTAACTTATCTTCACGCGTTGAATAATAATAAAAATGTTCACTCGGAAGGTTATGATAAAAATAACCAAATCTTATATATATATATATGTACATATATATATATATATATATATATATATATATGTATGTATAATTTGTATGTTTGCATAGATAAGATAAGGTAGATATATGCAATTTCAACTCTAATAACGCCGCCATAAATAAATAAGGAAAACCACAGGTTTGTAATTTAATATGCAAAATGTTATACACGCGATGTATCCATAAAGCTTACCTTAGATGATTATAAGGTATCAAATCGAAAGATACACAATGATTAAACAAATTAAATTTGAATTCTTCCTATTTAATTTTTCTTTTTATTTATCTCTCTCTTTCTCTCTCTCTCTCTTTTTCTTTCTCTTTCTCTTTTTCTCTTCTGCTATTTTTTTTCTTTTTTTAATAATTTTTTACTACGAACCTCTCTCGTCATATCGAAATATTTCCATTTGAAAATATAATAAATGTCATTCCTCTTTCTCTCTCTCTCTTCTATTCTTTACGGTCAACAGAAATATGCAAATGCATTGAAATGGCAACGAATGATCATGCAATACGTAGGAATAACGATACTTGAATTAAAAGGAAAAATGCAAAAAAAAATATCTTACGAAATTGACATTATCTTTTCTATAGTTGTTGATTACGTCAGTTATACCTTCGTTATTGCCCTCTATTCTTCGAAAGGAAAAAGAGATCCGTTAATATAGAATGTTAAAAAAAGTAAAATCAAATCTTTTAACCAATCATACATACATATATCTACGTTCTATGATCGAACTAGTTTGATATTTCCGGTGATAATGAAAATAAATGCATTTCAAAACTCGGATCGATAAGAATCATTACTGTCCGTTTTTGTTATTCTTTTCCTTTTTATTTTCATTCATAATTCGTATATCGGAAAAAAAAATATATATATATATATTGTTTTCTTTGGTTTATCGTAATCACGATGTATCATCATCATCGTATTATCCAGTAAATAAAAACTTGTGAAGAATAGAATCGATTATTATTTTTCTTAGTAAGGAAAATCAGATTTTTAGAAAATCACGACGCGTGTATAATAATCGCAGAAGAATGAAAAATCGTGTCAGTGATCATAAATCACCGATCCACTTGATTTCCTCGAAATCGTTACTCATGAAAAATTAAAGACGAAAGACGCGTTAGATATTCGTAAAAATAGATATGCACATATTTAAAATCGACGAAGAGAATTTTTCTTAAGAAATTAATCGAGCGTGAATAAGATCTTATATTCCTCTTTTTTTTTTCTTCTTTTTTCCTTTTTCCTCATAAATACGATTAACGAATAAGATATAAGCAAATAAGACGAACGTGAGGAAAATAAACATACGTCATGATTTTTTATTACATTAAATATTATCACAAAAGGAAACAAAAATTTTATATATATATATATATATATATATATATAATATAAAAATATTACGATAAAACATAAATCATAAAGTTTACCTTGCAATTCTACATTATATTGCTTTGGTCCCGCTTAATTATAAGACAATTGTTCTAATAAAAAAGAAAAAAGAAAAAGAGAGAAAAGGAGAAAAAAGAAAAGAAAAGAAGGAACTAATCAGGTGACACGGTAAATTTATTTTTATAGTCCATATGAGGTAACCTTCAAACTAAGTCGCACTTGTAAAATTGACATTGGAGTTAACGTATACAAATCTACACGTAACAATGTATGAATGAACAAACAATTAATAAATATTCGAGAACGTTTTGTATACAGAAGGATTTAGAGTTTCTTTAAATATCGTAAATTCGTATATTTTTTCTTTTCTCTTTTTATAATTCTTTTTTCTCTCTTTTTGCTTTTTTTTTCTATACTCTTTCGTTAATTTCCTTCAATCTACGTTCAACAAGAAATTTAGATTATTATCAGAAATATTATACATACATATATCCATTAATTTCTTTTTTTTTTTTCTTATAGAATCGCCATATCGATACCACCACCAACGAGCGAAGAATTAAAATTAGAAAGTTCGACGTCCTTTTCGAGATGTTACATGTACGATGTAAATTACAACGATATTCTCAGCAAAGGAGCAACAGAATCTGATCCAAACTGGCCAAAAGTTCCTTGTCGCAACGGATGGGAATATAATTATACGATGATACCGTATGCCTCGATCGCTACTGAGGTAAAGACATTAAAAAAAAAAAAGAAAAGATAATAATAACAATAAATTGAAAAAGATGAGAATATATAAAAAGACGATAACTACATATACAAGAAAAATAAATAAATAAAAAATAAAAAGAATTCAAATACTACAATTTCTTCTCTTCGTGAAATCGACGAGAGAAGATTTCTCAGTTAAAAAAAAAAAATTATAAGATATAAACAGAATATATATATATATATATATATATATATATATATAAACATTATATCACCTACGTTAATAAAAAATAAGGGTTTTAAATATCTCTGTTTTCTTTTTTTTTTTTTTTCTTTCTTTCTTTTTTATGGAACACAGTTGTCCTGGGTCTGCGAGAGAACATTTCTGAGTTCAGCAGCGCAATCAGCATTTTTCGTTGGCAGTATAATCGGTGGTTTAATCTTTGGATACATAGCTGATCATTATGGTAGAATACCAGCTTTGGTTTCCTGCAATGCCGTAGGATTTTTCGCTTCTGTCGCTACGGCCTTTTGCAATAGCTTTTGGACTTTTTGTCTGGCAAGATTAATCGTCGGCACGTCCTTTGACAATTGCTTCAACATTCTTTTTATCATCGGTAAGTTTTTTTTTCTATTATTAATATAATTAGCTATAATGTATGCGATTGTACCTATTTATACATGTACAATGATATCGGTATATACTCTAGACGAGTTGATAATAATTAGCCGATTTAATATGCGAGATTAAAGTGACAAGTTAAAAATCACTGATAACATAAGGTGACTCAAGTAAAGTGTTTTACATAAAAATATTATTTTTGTCTCGATTATCGCAGTATTATAATTAACGAATGAAAACCTTATGTTTGCTTTTTTATATTTTAATAATTCTAATCAGTCACTATATGTATAATTATTATTACATAATTATTTGAACGCTAATGACAATATCAATATCAATAACGTTCGCAAAAAACGACGAATTTAAAGAGTAATACAATTATCAATTTAATATTTATTTAAACGTATGTAAAATAAAAAAATTAAAAGATAACAGAGAGAGAGAGAGAGAGAGAGAGAGAGAGAGAGAGAGAGAATAGAAATTTCTTGTTAACAATATAATCAGTTTTATCTTTCTATCAAGTTAAAACAATCTTATCGAAAGAAGAACTAATACTAAATCGAACTAATCACTATACTTATTCGACTTTCTTAACATTTAGTCATTATTTGAAATAATTTGTTTTAGTTATCGAATATGTAGGACCAAGATATAGAACATTGTTCGCAAACATGTCTTTTGGAATTTATTTCGCCGCGGCAGCTGGATTGTTACCATGGATCGCTTATTGGATAGCAGATTGGAGAATTTTAAGTATCGTCACGGCATTTCCCATGATCGTTGCATTTATCGGACCTTGGATCGTTCCTGAAAGTGCACGGTATGTAATATACATATGTGTGTGTGTGTGTGTGTACGTATATGCGTATTCATAAATTTCATTAGATCGTATATTTTTTTCTTTATATTTTTTTAGATGGTACATCATGATGGGTAACACCAGCAAGGCCATTGAAATGTTGCAAAAATTCGCCAAGGTCAATGGGAAGAACGTGAAACAAGAGATTTTCGACGAATTTGAAAAGAGTTGTAAAAGTATAGCGGAAAAAGATAATATCCGTCAACAATATACTGTTTTGGATCTTTTCAAATTGCCTCGATTAGCATATATTACGATTATACTTATAATATATTGGTAAGTAACAGAAAGAAAGAAAGAGAGAGAGAAAGAGAGAGATGGAGAGTTTGAAAAAGTATCTTTCGAATTTCTGAAAAATTCTTTTTTATTTTATCTTTTTTTTCTCTTCTATCAATTTTTTTAGGCTTCTCATCGTTCTGGTATTTGATGGACACGTATGGAATATGAAATTGTTAGATCCAGACGTTTTCACATCTTTTTCTCTTGCCTCGATGACCGAGCTCCCAGCTGCTATTCTTTTGGCTCTTTTACTCGATAGATGGGGACGACGATGGATGGGATTTGCCTCGATGTTCTTATGTGGTGTTTTCTCATTTATCGCAATCGCTACACCCGAAGGTAAGTCGGCCATTTTTAAAGAGACATTTCTTTCTAAAGATTTATTATTCTTTTGTTTGTTTGTTTCTTCTTTTTTCTTTTTCTTGTATCATTATTACTTTATCATCGATACGTATGCATACATAAATTTGTAATATCAATCCACATAATTAATTGTTTAATTAATAATATCATTTCAGGATATTTCACTGTGGCTATGGCCATTCTGGCACGTTTAGGAGTAAACATAGCCGCTAATATTGGTTTTCAATATGCAGCTGAAATGTTGCCAACGGTTGTACGTGCACAAGGCGTTTCGTTGATCCATATTATTGGTTATTTCGCTCACATTATTGGACCTTACATTATTTATTTGGTTAGTGTATATGCATGATATCCTATATTTCATTATTAGTAATATAATATACGTACGTAGAACATATTCGTTGAATGTTACGTACAAACGATGGCTTTAAGAAATTACAAAATTCATAAGTAAACCGCAATGTATTATAATATTTATACACGTACATTATATCATTGTAATTTGATAAATTTTCAGTCCGACGTAAGTCCAGTATTACCTTTGGTCGTTCTTGGATTATTATCTTTCGTAGATGCATTTTTAACTTTGGCATTACCGGAAACTTTAAATCAAGATTTACCAGAATCTTTACAAGAAGGAAATGATTTTGGCAGGGAACAAAGTTTCTGGTGGATTCCATGCATATCATCGTAAGTTACCTGGCTATGTATAAATTTATATATATATATATATATATATATATATATATATATATTCTTTTTTTTTTAATTTTTTTTTCTAATCTTTTATTCATCATTTATACATATATAACAATCAATAATATTTTCATATATGTGTGTATGTGTGTGTATATTTTTTATTTTTTTTTTTTAATTTTTTGTTCATCATATATACATATGTAACAATCAATAATATTTTCATATATGTATGTGTGTGTGTATATTTTTTTTTTCTTTTCATTTTTTTTCTAATTTTTTATTCATCATATATACATATATAACAATCAATAATATTTTCATATATGTATGAGTGTGTGTGTGTATTTTTTCTCATTTTTTATTCATCATATATACATATGTAACAATCAATGATATTTTCATGTATGTATGTATGTGTGTGTGTATGTACTTTTTTTTTCATTTTTTTTCTAATTTTTTATTCATCATATATACATATGTAACAATCAATAATATTTTCAGAACTCCAGTTTTGAAGAAATCTTACAGAACAAAGAAAGGTATGACGAATGCTGCTTTCCACGGTAGTATTCAAAGAATCGATTCAACTAGATTATAGCGATCGATGGATAAAAGTAATGGGAATAATCTCCATCGGTGATAATAACCAAATCGTTGTAAATAATAATAGTAAATAAGTGTGATCTTAGATTTTAAGCAAGCCGCGGATTGAAATTAACGAAAGATTGGACAATACTTGTTTTAATGAAGGATAAGAAAAACAAACAAATAAAAAAAAAAGCAAACAAATAAAAAATCCCATGATACATATACATATACATTAATATGATATTAATTTGAATTTCCAAAGATATAATTATTATATTTACAATTTAATCATTCAGACTTGTATTAATCTTTGACAATGAACAGTATTACGAATGGAATGATTTCATACAGTGCGACATAAAAATGATGATGATGATGATGATGATGATAAGAAGAAGAAGAAAAGAATGAATTGGGATTAATGAAATAGCATTAATTTGATTCTATATTTTTCTTTTTCTTTTCTTTTTTTTTCTTATTTTTCATTTTAATTATATTTTAATACTCGAAATTTAATGATACGATATATAATATAAAAATATATCAACAAATAATATAAAAGATATATGTATATATATACCTGAAGATCAAGTGAAGATACTTTGTTCAAAATTTAGGATATAGTACTCGCAAATGATGCATGTACATAAATATACATACATACATACATACATGTATACGTACATACATACATATTTCAATTTGTGCCTTTACCTTTGCAATTATTTGCGAGGAACGATATAACGTACTGACACTGCTATTTCTTCTTTTTTTTCTTTCTTTTTTCATAGAGCGATTTTTTTATAAACGCTCTTATTAACTAGCCATTTTACCATTTATACTTGAAAGAATAGAATACACATACATACACACACACACACACACATATATATACATATATATATAAATATACAAATATATTTACAATGCACACGATAAAAGCACGATATAATAGATGAATACGAGAATGAAATAATAAATAGAATAAGTTAGATTAGATTATTTCTTTGAAAGAATGTTTACTTTTGCAAATATGTGCAGTATATCTAGTAAGAATGAAAAAAAAAAAATAAGAATAAGAATAAAAAGAAATCTGTATAAACAATAATTTTGATTAAAGTCATATCAATATTCAATGACTGATATCGTTTCGAATGGAAAAAAAAAAAGAAAAAAAAACAGAAAATAAAGGAATAAAATGTTATAATATGTGAATCGTTTAGAAACAAAATTTTAACATAAACATTTTTCTCTGATTTACCATTATTTGCAAAGCATTGCTATGTAATTTATTATTATACTTCAATGTGTTATATTTTAGATTGTTTGATGGAAGCTTCGAAAATAGTTTTATTTGTTAATTACATGAGCCATTGCTCGTATCTTGTATCTGTTATAAATAATCATAATAAACCACCGAATTAGAATCATTCGCGTACTTGCAACATCGATTCGTGATATTATTATATTACACTCGCTATAAATTGACCAATTAATTTATAAATACAATTATAGGATTAATTTATTGTTTCCCACCGTTAAATAGAACTTCATAGGTATTTCACAGCGCAAAGAAAAAACATATCTTTTTTCTCGCGGTCATTATTGCTTGTCTTCAAACAAGAATTTGTACATGTATAAAAAAAAGAAAGAAAGAAAGAAAGAAAGAAAAAATAGGCAATCAAATAAAAAGTTTATTTCTTATGCTTCTCTTTATTTATTGCCTTACGTATGTATACAAATGTAATTATTTTGTAGTTGATCAACAAATTTTATCTGCAACTTAACAGGAATTTGAACTAATAATTAGATATATCGTAAATTTTATAAATGTACAAATTGTAAATTTGCTGTGTTCTGTGACAAGTAAAATAAAAAAGAATGTATAAAATTTAGTAAACTATGGATGGAGTAAATTATGTGAATCACACAAAATAAATTTGTCAATTTATAGTATTCTTCTTTTACTTAATTTCTTTGATGCATAACTTTCTATGTCATAATAAAAAGTTTTGTTGACTAGAAGAATACAAAGTAGTATTTATTATGCACAATAACAATAAAGTTAAGTTATCAAATTGTCTAAATTTAACATTTTATAATTTTATTTCTTGCATTAAAATTTGTCTTCTTCTTCTTTAAGCGATCTTGCATGTATTGGTGATAATGTTGCAATTGTAATAAAACCTGTATGACCAGGCAACGAATGAGCATGAGTTACGGTCAAAAATTTCTCTTGTTCTTGTTTCTCTTTTACATTTGCTTGTTTCATTTTTTCATACTCTTGCTGTAAAGTAAAATATATATATATAGAACAAAAAAAAATTATTAATTGTGACGTTAATATAACGCAGTGTTATCGAACGAACTTCATTTATACCTTATATTTTAAACAATCTAAATTTAAAACAGGTAAATTCTTATACTGTACAGTTAATTCTCTTTGCAAACATTCATAGGTACTTATTTCAATAAAACCTTCTAATGCAAGTTCCGCACAAGTTCTTTGAACTTGTTCGATACATGGTGAAAACGAACACAACTTCCCTCCTATCGAATAAAAAAACAAATTTATAATTCCATATAGTTTTTGATAAAGCTATGTAAATTCTCATTTTACCTGTCATCTTTAACGCATTTATCGCATGCTTTACCACTAACCACGGATGTGGTAAATCTAAAAATATCGCATCTATTTTGTTTTCCACTGTTTCTCCAAACCCTTCAGCACAAACGTCTCTACATTCTACAGTAACGAAATCATCAAGACCATGCCTCTTAAATTCTGCGCTAGCGATATTTACACGCTGTTCGTGAAAATCAAACGTATAAAGATGACCAGCTGGACGTATAGCACGAATTAATGCATGTGAAAGAGAACCACTTCCAGTACCTAGAATATAAACGATCAAATATAATCAATGTTACATTTAAAATTGAATACTTAAAAAATGATATACATTCGTATATTATCGATAGGTTAATAGTATTTCCATTATGTTTCATAATAAAAGCTAAGTGAAAATTACGACGACAACTTGTTCAATTTACTGCGATCGATTTAAAATATCAAATATACAAAAAAATATTGAAATAAGTTCAAGAAATGTACCCAAGAGTAGGCTTTTCGAAGCTTTTGCTTAAGCCTGTAGTTACTTTAGCCTGGGGTTTTAATTACAGATTAGAGAAATAGATGTATGCAAGGATTAAAGTTCAGCTGCTTTCTCAACCTGTCTCAATGATTGTTTGGCCTGGTGAAAGTTCCATCAAGTGTATAATTAAACTTATGTCTGGACTATAAATAATTTGTGTTCTATGTGGAACGGTTAGAGTCCAAAGCTCTGGAGTAGGTTGTAAAACGTATCCCCATCCTCTGGACAATTGTACTTTGCTACCATATTTTTGGCCGATAAGGGACACCACTTTGAGCGCACCATAGATAGTTTGAAAAACGTTTTCTACCATAACACCCTTCTTGTTCAAAGTTTTCGGAGTCACTTCCAACGAATGCATATTACCAGGTCCTAAATATAAAATAATAACGTCCCCTTCTTCTATCATCTCTTTTGTCTTTTTAAAACTCATGTTGTACCGTTACGAAAAATAACCTCTTGGATGAATTCACTTCTACGTGGTATAACGTTTTATATCGATTTGTTTACGCAGTGTTGCCAATATATGAAAAAAAAAATAATACAAAATAATATTCTTTATCATTTTCAGAAAAGTACAAACATATATATATATATATATATATATATATATATATATGCAAAATGATGTAATTAATTATGTTTATTTATTAATTATCAATAATTATGACAAAGAGAATAAAGGGAAAATATAATGCATAAAAATAGATGTCGCTTTATAACGCGTCGATAATTACCAACACAGTAGTTGAAAACTACATTATCGACATATATATATATATATACTTGCATACGTAATGCAACGCACTCTATATTACGTATACAGAAACTTAAAATTACTAAAAAGAATAAATGTCGTATTGCGTTTATTAAAACGATTGTTCGATTTAATTTTGCAAAATGTATATATTCACTCGATAAAAACGAAAAGTCGAAATTTACTAATATCTAAAATCGAGCGATTATTTGTGGAAATAAAATTAAGTGGGCAAAGTTTTAATTTCATGTTTTTTCGATAATATTTTTTGGAAATTTAAGAATCAGTTTAAAAATAAAAATGGCTAGCATTCGTTAAATACGCATATCGACAAATTTCGATGCCTGGTAATTAACTATGTTTGCTTCATACAGAAATTCTGATTTTCAGGTCACCTCTATTAAAGAAAAGTAGTTATCTAAGGCGGTCACATTTGCCTATATATAAGGTGAATTGATCCAAAGTAGTCAACTTGTATAAAAAAAAAAAAGAGAGAGAAAGAAAAAGAAAAAAAAAGAAAAAGATGTTTAAGCTTCACTTTCACGACTGTGGTATGTACGCACTTTTACGTATATATGTATATATATATATATAAAACTCATCAGTCTTTTTTACCTTAACCGTTGATCTCTTATTTCTTGTCTTCTAATACATATTTGTACATTTACACCAGGTTTTATTATCCTCAAGACAACACGACGGAGTTAACTAATAAAGATGACGCATCAGAATTATTTCGAAAGATCATCATTTTTGAATTTTTTCTTCAGGATCATCAATGTCCTCATTTTGAAATGGAATGTATATGAAATCTTAGAATAAGACGGAACTCTTATATTCTAGAGCTCGTATTACGAAAGAATCGTCGTTAATAAATCGTATCAATATATACGATATCTTACACAGAATTTCAAATTACGTTTTAATTACTTAAAGAAATTTTGTCTAGGTTAAAAAATTATTTTAACGCGTTCGCATTAAACGCTTCTTACGAAACATATTATTTCTTTTTTTAATTTATAGAACGCGAAGTATCGATTCGAGAAGGAAGTATAACGATGACCGGTGACGGCAATTTATTATGTAGCAGGAAGTTTAGTTCGCTAATGAAAAATCTTAACCGAAGCGGAAAACTGAAAATAAAGAGTACGCTCTGACGCATGCACTCAGATAAGTATCTTCTTCATTGTCGGTACAAATACAAGTTTATACGATTATCAGCGGATATTGCGGAAATATGGTATGCCTTTGTAAAACTATCCAATGTACAATGGTACGAGTAAAAAGGGTGATGAGAGAAGATGGTGAAGGACGGAGGAGAGGGAGTGAACAAGTTTTGTTTGTTGCTTTACTTTATTAATTATAAGATGGAGGCATAGTTTCCTACAGCGTCCCACTTTGCAACACTTTCACTCTTCAACAGTTACGTTACATCCAGCGCAGCAACGCAGCACCGATGAGGAGCTCCCTCCCGGCAAGGGAACAACTATCCTCTCGATAACTGCTTATTTGAAGAACTCAAACAGAGAATCGGTATCGTGTTTGACACGCGATACTACTTCGATTTCTACGAAACTCTCTGCTAATAGAAATTATGCAATCATACGATATCTCCATATCCATTTTCTCTGCCGACACGTATATGATAAACTAATCATTGTCTTTGATATGTTTTAGAGATTATCTTTTTTATTTCCTTTTTTCACTATATATATATATATTTTTATAAAGGCCATAAACGACAATCATCCACGACGTTTATATCTTTTTTTTTAAATACTTTAATGGTTGTTTATATCCAGGAAATATATTTCATTCCTTTTACGTAATATATATATATATATATATATATATATATATATATACGTATGTGTGTGTATGTGTTTTGATATTGTCGATAATCATCATCCGTTGTAAATGAAAATCTTAAAAAAATATGAAGATTCTCTTTCCATCATATTCGAAACTCCTCGTAGTTATTTGTACCTCTTACGGCAACGTAAGTGAAAGTTGCCAAGTGGGACACGCGTCTTGAATCTTGACGGCACTTGAACGTTCGCCAAATCCTTCTCGCTTAGTTTCTCTGCCGCCTGCGCGAACGTTGATCTTTTGACAAAATTAATAAAGGCACACATTTTACTCAGTCAAACCTCAACGATGCCAATCTTTCTCTGTCTCTGTCTATCTTTTTCTCACTCTCTTTCTAAATCTTGTTTATTCTTTACGATGACGTTATTAGATGAAACGATTTCGTAAAGCAATTATTCATTTTTCCAAAGAAAATTAACCTCTCTCTCTCTCTCTCTCTCTCTCTCTCTGTCTGTCTCATTAAAAGTAGATACCTACTAATAAACGACGTACATACTTACATGTCTGTATGATGAGAGATACGCAAGAACGCGTGAGAAACAGAGTGAAGGATCATCGATGATTCTCGAGAGGTCGATTTCGTATACGTCTTACGCAATATACAAGAAGTTTCCAGTGCAGAAGCTTTTGCAACCGAAGTATCTACTAGGTCATCCCATTTAACTGGTTTACTAGATCTCAAAAGATTTCATAAGAAACAGCGAACACGAACGGCCGTTAAGAAAAAGAACAATGCTCGCTCTTACACGCACTAGCCAGGTACACATCATTACTTTCCATCGGACAAAGATTAATAATCCTCATTCATAATCAAATAACTGGACTAGAACTGTTTAATTAGGTACTTCTTTCAACATTTCATTTATCAAGGAAGATCTTAGGAAAAAGTTATTTCTATCGAGCGGATGAAATCTTTCAAGGAATAAAAGGATCAAAATAGAATATTTTAATCGATATCGAATCATCGGGCGGAAGTATCGATTAAATGGAGATATTCAATAGTTTTTAGAGAATCGTAGAAGAGACGAATAAATGATTAAAATAAAAACGAGCCGAACAAAAAGAAAACAAATAAATTAAAAATTCTAGCCATCGTACTTTCTAAGAGAGAGACCAAAAGTCGGAAGAAAGAGGAAGAACGATATCATTCAACGAATATATATATATACACACATATATATACACACATATATATACACACATATATACATGTATATATATATATATATATATATATATATATATATATATATAGCTAAAGCTAGCGAGTGTGAAAGGGTTAACAGTGAGATGGGAAGAAACCGATGAAAACTATAGATTACGTACACGTATTAAACGACTACTAACCCAAAAGAAAGGTAGGTAGGTAGGTAGGTAGGTAGACTTCGTTTTCGATGGGCCTTGGAGGTCACCGAAAAAGTGATGCTTGGTTAATATAATCGGCCATGTCCCCTACCTTTCTCGGAGTTGTGGAGAGAGAAAGAAAGAGAGAGAGAGAGAGAGAAGTGGACCCAAGGAAAGTCTAACAACAAGGGTGCTCATCCTCTTCGGTTCGTATACTTCGCGTTCATCGACCGTTAGCCTCCTCTCTTCGAGTTCGAACGGCCTTTCCTTTTCTTCTTTCGTAACTAGTCCGTCGTCGTGGTGACGTAAAGATACTATTGATATCCGTTCGAGTCGAGTCAAATAAAATTTATTACTTTCTATAATCGTTAAAGATGCTGCGTATGATTTATATGTCACATATATAATAGTCACATACATATACATACGTATACATATATATATATATATATATATATATATATATATATATATATAAAGATTAACAAATAAAATACTTTCAGATATCATCGATGATAGATACGCGTACTTATTTATACGGCAAGTTCTTTCTACAAATCGACGAGGGAATATCAAAGATTAACGCCATATTACATACATCCCTCAGTCTTATGTAAAACCGCAGGATGTGATATGTCACTCACCTGTCGTCCATAAAACTTCAACTGCTGTAACAAGATACACTAATACGTCCTGTCCTCTCCTCTTTCTTCTGTCTAATAAATAAAAAAGAAAAAGAAACACACAAAAAATACAAAGAAAAAAGGAAAGAAAGGAAAGAGAGAAAATAGCATCTACATAACACATACAAATAAGAAGAAACGTGCTTCTCTCTTCTGGTTGTGTACCCACGTGAACGTAAGTAGTTGACACGTAGTAAAGAACCAGGAGGTGGAGGTGGTGGAGGTGGTGATGGAGGAGAAGGAAGAGGAGGAGGAGGAGGAGGAGGAGGAGGAGGAGGAGGAGGAGGAAGAGATGGCGAAGGATGACCGTAGAGACGAAGCGTACTTACTTACTTACTTACTTACTTACTTACTTACTTACTTACATGCCAGTGAATTTTCATGTTAACCCCGGAGTATAGAGAAAGGTGCCCCACCGTCGTCATTCGATATTAGAGAGGCGCTTCTTGACTTACGAAGGATGGTGGTGGCATCGAGTAGGGAGAAACGGGCCTCTGGTCCCAATCTGTCTTCAGTTCCCATGCGAGCTTCCATTCGATATCGTTCGGTCTGCGCGTCCGATTAATATTTCATCTTTTATTTTCTTTCTCTTTCTTTCTCTCTCTCTTTCTCTCTCTCTTTCTCTCTTTCTTTCTCTCTTTCTTTTCCCTCTTTCTTTTCTCTCTTTCACACACGTATACACACTGTCACACACACTCATACACTCTTCTCTATCATCTCTTTCTCTTTATTTCACTAATCTTCTCTTTCTCTCTCTTTCTTTTTTCCGGCTAAGTAGACATGTCATCGCCAACGAGTTAGCGTCCAACGAACGACCTTGAAGGCCTGGTAATCATTTGAAAGAAGATACAAATCTAACCCGAGCGCTAGCATTCAGTTTTTGCGGATTGAAATCTCCCTTACCGGATCATCATGTGGTCCCTCAAATTGGTAATTATAAGGTCGATCAAATTTCAACTTATGAGGCAGCGGAAGTTTCTCTTTTGTTAGAATCACTGGTAAAAGTTATCAGTTTTCCGATTGAAAACGATCGAACACGCTTCTACTTTCATCGTAATAAGCGGCATCTTCGCAGTTAGCGACAAATGGAAACGTGGAAAGTCGGTTCGTTCCGTTCCGTTCAGTTTGCACATACGTCCTATGTATTTACTTAAGTCTCCCGCCGTCGGTGCATTATTATTGACACGCTCGTTTTTCTCAAAGGCTCCCGACACGCTCCTTCATTGTCGGCATTGAAGCGTTTTGACGGTCAAGATCGAAATTTCACTCGTTCGATCTCTTCCATAGCTTTATATATATGTATGTGTGTGTGTGTGTGTATATATATGTATTTGTTATTGCATAGATAGATAGATAGTGTTATCGAACATTTTTTCGTTGTATCATTAAAGTTATTGAATAATTCGGATAGGACAGATCTTCCTAACTTAAAAGAGTTAATCAAAGTTTTTTACGATCATATCAGGACAAAGGGGTAAAGAGGGGAGGAGTCAAGTGCGGTTAACTCGACTTTAACCATATCGAGAACACGAACTGACTCGGAAATACATTTATCGAGGCAAATACTATCTAGCTACCTACCTATCTACCTAGCTACCTATGTATCTGTTCATTCGGCGTCGGTAGAATACAAATCGATCAGCCTTCTATGGACTTACAGGATATCTTTTCTCGATAGGCTTGAATCAGGTCAGTCGGTTAATCACGCCATCGTATAAAACGTTTCCGTGAAGAGGATGATTTTTCTTTTCGATCGCGATGCGATTTCTTTTCGATCGACTTATATATATATGTGTGTGTATGTATGTATGTATGTATGTATATATGTATATATACCCACCATGTACCTATACATTCGATAATTAATTACTTCAAATCATGATTAATGTTTTTCAGGTAATAATCCTGGCGACAATCGTCTTCGTCACGAGTTATGCCAAAGAGGAAACGACCAAGAATCGAGACAAGAGACAACAGATACCTTATCATGCTAGAAGGGGTGCTAGACCACCGCCTTATGCCGTTCAAATGGAACCAATCGTTCAATATTCTCAACGAGATCCTCTCTATAATCCTTTGATAAATTCGAAGAGCGACGATCTTGGTATATACGAAGAGAATCCATCGAGTTATTATCAATCGGAACCAGAGCCAATTATTGAGATTATCATTAAAGAATCCAACGAGTCTTTGCCAACTCCGGTACCACCTCCGACTCCACCGCCGTCGAGACCAACGAAAGAACCAATACAAGTTTATTACGTAAAGTATGAAAAGAAAGGAGGCTATGGAGAGAAATCTCGAGTCGTCTACGATCCACCCGTACGTGCTTTGACACCGGTAGAAGAACACGAAGAAATCAAACCCAAGCATCATAAGGAAGAACCTATTCAACCGGTAACTCCATCACCTCCAGAACCATCGACAACTTTAAGAGCTATCATTCGACCGGACAGCGAGACTTATCATTCCGGTGGTAGCGGAATCCGTGTTACCTTTGGAACGGAACAATTACCACCTAACAATCATAACAAACGTAATGACATTGAAGCTCCGGTTTCTACTCAAGTTACAAAACCTCATTCTCTTGGTTCTGTTGCACCTGGTACACCTAAACGACAACATGGTCCTTATCAGCCTTTACAGCCTGTACAGCAAAGAGTACCACCTGCATTTCCACAGCAAAGAGTCGTTAATTCTTTTCAACCACCGCTATCTTTAATTCCACAACAACAGATTCAACAGCAACAACAGCAGTTACCTTTAAAGTTTCTACCACAACGACAGCAACAATTCCCACCTGCTTTATCAGTGAGAAATCAATTGCAAAGACCACAGCAACCATCGTTACCAATTCAGGGTTTGCCTGATCTATCGCAACGAACACCGTCCACTGCTTTCGGTCCTCCTCATCGTATTAGTATAAATCATCCTCAACAGCCAGGACTTCCACCGACGCTATCGGTTTCTCATCAAAGCGTGCAATTACAAAATCAACCGCTTGGACCTATTCAACCTAATTTCAACGTGGAACGAAAACAACCTCAGCAACAGCAACAACAACAACAACAACAACAGCAACAACCTCCGATATTTTCGCAACAAGAACAAGAGAAGCAACGATATCACGAACAGCGACGTCAGCAAGAGGCATTGAAGCAACGCGAACATCAACGGCAACGCGAACAGCAAAGACTTCAGGAACATCGTAGACTCGTAGAACTACAGCGACAATTCGATCAACAGAGGCATATAGAACAGCAAAGACAAGTGGAACAACAACAGAGACAAGTGGAACAGCAAAGATTGGCGGATCAACAGAGACTCGTTGAACAACAGAGATACGCGGAACAACAAAGATTGACGGAACAACAGAGACTTGCGGAAGAACAGAGACTGGTGGAACAGCAGAGATTGGCTGTTGAACAGCAAAGGCTACAGGAACGTCAAAGATTGCATGAACAGCATCGAATTCAGGAACAAAGAAGACGTAAACAAGAACACGAACAAAGACTCTTGCAAGAGCAACAATATCGTACATCTTTGAAATATAATCAGGCTATTCCTCCGCAAGGTGGTATTCCAGGTCAACCTCCATTACCTATTCAAAAGCCAGAAGGAGAAATCTTTAAGGCCGTGCCAAAGTTGGAACAACATTATGCGATCAGAGAGAATCCGTTACATCCAGGCCCGTTCCCACCGAATCCAGTACAATTATCGTCTTTTCCAGAAAGTTCGTTGAATCAGTACCAGGCAACGCATCAGTTAAACACTTTACAAGATTCCCGACAAATCGTAGGAGGTCAATCGAATCGAATTTTGAACGACGAAGTACCACGACAGTTACAACAACAAATTGAAAATCAACAAGTTCCCTCGAGTCATCGACATTTAACGTTTAACCCAGATTCGCTAGGACATCAACAGACGCAGCTATCTTTGACACCATCCATAAACACTCAACAACAACAACAACAACAACAACAACAACAACAGCAACATCGTCAAAGAGAGCAACAATCTTTCTGGGGACGTTCACCCTCTCAAAACAACGATATACAAAAATCCCAAACAATTTACGCAACACCAGTTAGTATCCCTTCTGAATTCGGATCACCTACCGGCAGGACATCCTACAGGAATACTCCATTTTCTAGCAGTAGCACGACAACGACGACAACGACTACTACGACCACAACTACCACCGAAGCACCGACGACAACTACTCTATCACCGAAAAACGAAGCGAAGATCAAAGAGAACATCGCAAATTTACCGGACGAAGTACCAGACGATATAAGGGAACAACTTTTGAGTTCCGGTATTTTGGGTAACGCTGACATACAAATACTTGATTACGACAAGGTCGGTGGCATACCAATCGAGAAACTACCGCCCGAGGCATTGGCAAATTTCTACGGTGCTGGAGGTGCTTCCGCAGTGGCAGCGAGCGAGCCGATACCGTCTATCATTAAAAAACCTGAGATTTCATTGTCCAACGAAGACAGCGTTTCTGCTGGTACCTCTCAAAGCGTTACTTCTTTATCGAAATACGAACCGCCTAATAAGGAAATGATGGAGAGCACGATCATGGGAAGAACCAAGATCGAGCAGGCCACTTTGAGGCCAGGTGGTGTAGAGATGAAAGTAGTACGGTTCGATCCAAGTACGGAGCAAGGCCGAGCAGTGGCCGAGCAACATATACGACCTGACGCGACCAGACTCGAACCGGTCACTATAGGTCCGGAAAATCACGACCAATACAATCGTTATTTGCCGCTTAAAGTAAGCGGTGCTTCGTTTCCTATACCAGATGTACCCGATCTAAAAGATCGAAAAATAACGAGCGTGGTCGTACTCGCGCCGGTTGATTATCGTTTTCAGGAAAAGGATAAAGGTCTCGAAACTAGAGAGGACAGAAAGATCGATGACATACAGGCTGTTAAATTTTTAGCCGGCGATACGCTCAAACAACTCGTTAAAAAGCCTACTCTAGATAATTATAAAAAGTGGTTGGAACAGGAAACTCGTACCGAACCTCAAAGACAATCTGTTGTATTATTAATCACCATGTAAGTATTATACACTCCGAGATATTTTCCCTTCGATCGAATGGAATAATAAGCTATAGAAAGATTTCTCTTTTCAGGCCGTCCAATGATCAAAGTAAAAACGACAAGGAGATATTCATGTACGATGTCAATTCGCAATCGGTTAGCAAAATGTCTGGGGATTTATCGACGGCCTTTGTCGATGCTGCCGAAAGCAACTCCGACAGTACCGATGATTTTACTGGATTTTAAACGATCGATCGTGATTAATCATCTCTCTAACGATTATATCATTATTTAACGTCTTTGATTAGGATCTAATCTCGGAGTCTAATCGATTAATATCATCGACCGCATTGAGATTTGTCAATATTTTTTGTACCTTCTATTTCGTTCTTTTTCTTTTCTTTTTTCTCTTTTTATTATTATTATTATTATTATTATTATTATTATTATTATTATTATTATTATTATTATTATTATTATTATTATTATTATTCTCTACACGTATCATATACAATCGTAATAACGTATGTATATGTGCATGTACATATGAGAGAGCAAGAGGGAACTATCGAATCGAGGATGATGATTTCATGCGGATAACGAAGCAAAAGCGAAAGTCCTGTAAGCTAGAAATAGAAAACGTAAGGAAAGTTTACACGTGAGGAATACACGGCACCTAGCAACGGCCATTTCTCGGAATGACGAATCACCATGTCGAGAAATATATGTTTATTAAAAGGAAAAAAGGAAAAAAA
The DNA here is from genome assembly GCF_905475345.1 of Vespula vulgaris. Classification (NCBI taxonomy): domain Eukaryota; kingdom Metazoa; phylum Arthropoda; class Insecta; order Hymenoptera; family Vespidae; genus Vespula; species Vespula vulgaris. The sequence continues at coordinate 9,301,197 of NC_066589.1, forward strand.
AAAGATCACACAAAAGAGAAACAAAACAAAAGAAGAAAAAAAATCAAACACCCTCCCAAACAAAAAGAAAACAAAACAAAAAAAAACAGGGACACTGCAAGATATTTCACATGGAAAAACACTGATAAAACAACATGGAATATGACATGAGGATGATGATGATGATGACGACTACGACGACGCTGATGATGATGATGATGATGATGATGATGATGATGATGATGATGATGATGATGATGATGATGATGATGATGATGATGATGATGATGATGATGATGATGATGACGATGATGAGAGTACATACTTCTTGTAGATATATTAACGATGTATGATTATGTATATAACGCAGATCTTTTTTTACATTTTTATACGAAATAAACGCAATCCTTTTGTACGTGGATATTGTTAACTTTCTGTGAATTCTACGAAAGGATCGAACGAAAGTGAGATCTTCTCACGTGCGCACACATTCAAACACCCACACAAGCACGCATACAGACACACTACCACCATTTCCCGTCCCACCTTCCCTCTCTCCCTTCCTCCTTCTTCTTCGATATAGGTGAATGGATTCATTTGAAATTCTATGAAATCGCATAGGAATATTGCAAGCAATTCACTTCTATTTTCTACGAGTTCAACTCGTCTTGGCTCGTGAACTTGACGAATAAAGAAATAGGCTATCTTCATTAAACTTTCATCGTTTCTACGTCGGAATACACGTTACATGATTGATAAAAAGAATTTATAATAATAATAGTAATAATAATAATAATAACGATACTAATAATAATAATGATAGTAATAATAATAATAATAATAATAATAATAATAATAATAATAATACAATTAACAGAATAGTAACAGTAATAAAAAAATCATGATAGAAAGTTTTAATTTCTCACGCTTTTAAAAATGCCATGACGCTAGTCAAATTGAATGAATCGATACTTACGAATGAAATATCGATTGAGATCGAGATTGTGATCTATTGAAGAAATTATCATAATAATAATAATAGTAATAGTAATAAGAATAATAATAATAATAATAATACAAACTACAGTGCGTAGTAGTAATAGTAGTAATAGTAGTTGTAATGTAGTATTGTAGCAATAATAGTAATAGTATTAAAGTAGTAGTAATAATAGTAGTGGTAGTACTAGTATTAAAAAAAAACATGATAGAAAGTTCGAATTTCGCAGACTTTTAAAGATACTACAAAGCTAATGATATTGAATAAAGAATCGATACTTACGAATGAAATATCGATCGAGATTTCAAGATCGTGATCTATCGAAGAGACTTTCTGCGATAAGAGAAGACAATATGACGTAAATTTATTTTTATAATTGCTCTACATTTAAGTGATCATACACATGTGAAAACTTAATTACATGTATAGTGCACATCGTTATAAAAGAAGCAATTACATGTAATATTTCCATTTTTTTTTTCTTTTTTTTTTTCCAAAAAGATTCTCTCGAGGAGGCAGACAGACGGAGACGGAGAAATGGAATGATCTCTTAACGAGAAAAAGAAAGATAGAGATAGAAATAGAAGGATAGAGAGACAGAGAAAGAGAGAAAGAGAGAGAGAAAGAGAGGACAGAAAAAGCTCATCTAACTTTAATATTTCAAATATCTTTCTATCGACGGCATTATTTTTGTCCGTTTCTCCGTGTCTGTCTTTTTAATTTATTTCGATTTTTTATATGTATCAAAATATTTGATAAAAATTAATCGCTAAGAAATACTTCATTTCCATATAATATCGTATGTATATACGTATACGTATATATATATATATATTTCTTAATGGCTCATCATAATCAATAGATAGATAGATAAATCGTTAAATCAATATTATCGGCTATACGTTTAAATTTTTCTATCAATGAAATATTTGATAATAATAAAAGTTTTGATTGTTTTATGTTTTATAATTCTAAATCCCCCTCCCTCCCCTGCCCCATCGAGGTACCCATTCTAATTAATAATAATTAATAATTCTAACGATAAGTATATTTTGCTTGATACATGAATAATTTTTATTGGTTAGCACGAAACAAATAGTGAGCGCCGTGCACGTAACGCACGCGCGCGCGCGCGCGCGCCCGTCCTCATCCCGTGTATCTCTGTGTGTGTACGTGTATCTACGTGTACGTCTGTTCTTCTCTCTCTTTTATATGTGTGCGCGCGTGTCTGTGTCTCTGTGTGTGTTCGGGTTTTTTTTCTTCTTCTTCTTCTTTTATTTTTTTTTTCTTTTTTTTTTCCTCATAAAATCATAAACAAAATGCAAGAACTGGTACTGGATACAAAATTAAATTATAACATTGTTATCGTTATCGTTATCGTTATCGTTATCGTTATCCACATCGTCGTCGTCATTATCATCGTTATTATCATTTATCGTGATTATAAACAAAAAATATTATTACAACGTATATATATATATATATATATATATAGTGTAAAAAAAAAAAGAAAAGAAAAGAGACGCACGCAATGTTTACGTATGAGATACGTTTTCTAACAATTATTTGTCGAACGAATTTCAACGGTTCGGTTATTCGCAAAAAAATGGCGTAAACTCTAACCCGACATTATCTGTCGCAGTCTCTTTTTCTTTCATTACTTTCCTCGTTTGATTTCTTTGTTCGCTTTTCTTTTTCATTTCGTTTAATTTTCTTTTTTTTTCTTTCTTTCTTTCTTCTTTTTCTTTTTCTTCTTCTTCTTCTTCTTTAAATAACTCACGAACATACACATTTCCAATGAAATTAAGCTCGAGTATACGCATTATACAAGATTAGAAACGGAATCATTTTAAAGCTTTATCTTTGTAACATTCGATCGTGTAATCAAATCGTATTTTGCCCGATTATTTATTTATATATCCATTCATCCGAATATATATATATATATATATATATATATATATTGTATAAAAATGCTAATGTATTAAAAGAAATGCTTTTATTTATTTGTTTTTTTTTTCTCTTTTTTACTTCGATCGAAATTTCTTTCTTTAGACTAAAAGCAAGGTAAACTAAAAGCAACAACAATGCTCGTTATTAAATAAACGATTAATTTTCAATCCGACGATTTGTAGATTGTAATTTGTTAACAAATAGAGATCTCTTTGTGAAATGAAATCGTCTTTTTTTTTTCTTTTTCTTTTTTCTTTTTCTTTTTTTTCTTTTTGTTTTTCATGAAAATCCGATCGAATATATCAGTCGTTTTAAAATACACATATAAATATTATATATAGAACGTGTAAAGCGCGTTTAATTCGGGCAAAAATGATTATTGTAATTTTGATAGAAAAGTTCGAATTATTTCGTTATATCGTTCGTTACACACATTTTATATATATATACACATGCATACATACATCATCGGTATGTAATGCGCGCACGATGCGCAACGCGCGCGCCAACTACACATACACTCACACAAAGAACACGTCCGAATGCAACATTGCTTAATACTACATAAACATTTTCATATTTGCATTTATATAGACCTTTAACACCCTTTGCACTTTAACATTAAAATAACTCATCTGAATATAAGATTTAACAAAGTGAACACAAACATTACCTATACTAGAGCAATTACACATGCATTTAATTATAAATAACATGGAAATAGCAAAACTATAATATTTGTCGATATAAAATTTCGAAGAGCAATCCACTTATTTATAGTTAAATGATAAATTTGATTTTATACTGCAACGATAGTTATCTGGTTTGTGCCTAAGTTAGTTGGAGGGAAAAAAGAAAAAAAAAGAGAGAGAGAGAAAGAGAAAAAGAGAAAAAAAATATTAATTATTCTATAAATTTGTGATCAAAGAAAATTATACTGAAATCTGAGTAGTAAAAGTAGACAGAGAAATACAACATGTGATTTGCATCGTGAATAGATTCTGATAGATATTATCAACAATTGTATCCAATTGCCAACTAAAAAAATATTGCACTTCTTAAACATTTGTGATACTAAAATATTTATCGATACTAGGTATATTAAACCACTGTTTGCATTGGCAGATAAAGCAAATATATAGCTTATATAACTATAAGATACTAACTCGTGATAAATTGTCTACAATATACACGATTAAATGTACATTACATTGGTATCAATCTGACATTGCATTAATATTATAATTTTTAGTAAAATATTAATATATTAATACAATTAATGCACATTTATAAATTACAGATTAATGAAAAAGAGACTTAATTCTTTTATACCAAAGGACCATATATAAAATAAGAGATATCGATTTCTTATAATCATATACGACAGGCATAATATTCGTGCAGTACTTTTAACATAAAACAGAAATTCTAATGAAGGTGCCTGTATAATGTCATTTCTGAACAATACTATATTTCTAATTAAATAATATGCAAAAAAAAAAGAATCGTAATATCATTATACTTTTACTTAATAAAATCAAATTACTTTCTTCACTTTAAAAACAAAAATGTGCATATGCACACATACACTCAAATATGTGTACATATCATACATTTTAAAACAATATTTCAAATACATGCTTCTATGATGTTCGGAAGATTCTATTTAAATCACTGTTATTATTAATCCAATGTAGTTTTCAAAAATGAAGAGAATGAAAAAGAAATTTCTTTCTCTACATTCGATGGCTCAAATTTATATGACGCAATGTTCATGATCAGCATAAAGAAAAGAGACAGGCTGTAAAAGGAACTGAACCGCGCTGTATAGTAAATTGCACGAATAATTTATCTATGACTTGCCATTCCTTTCAAATACATATACACAAATCAATACTGCTTCGTATATAGAGAGATTACTTACTCTATGTTTCACATAAAAAGTTCTTTTTAAAAACCAATCTGATAAGAAATTCGCAAACGGCTTTTAAAGTTCATTGCCTCTTTTCATATGGATACAAACTAATACATTCTATTTATATCCCCAATAGACTAGTGTTTTACAAGCAACCTTGCATCCGGAGTTAAATATCTATTATTTGGATTAATTATATGTATATAAACATGTAATAATACAACATCTCTTGTCATAAAAAATCGTAAGCCTTAGTCGCGATTTGAACAAGGTCATTTGTAATTACAGAATGAATCATTTTCATCACCGATAAATAAAGAAATCTGTTCCTAATGATTAATAAAAATATAATTAGGTTAGCCCCATAGATATATGCTTTAATACATAAGAAATGGCAGTTAAAATACTACACAATTACAAAGATAAAATAGAATGAAAAATACAAAAAAGAAATTACCATTGTCCATAGTTCAAAAAAAAAAAAGTAATAATAATAATAATAATAATAATAATAATAATAATAATAATAATAATTAATATTAATAATAATAATAATAGTAATAATAATAATAATAATAAAGGAACAGATTTCTTATTTATATCTGCATCAAATTTGTTTATACTTTAAGAGTAGCTTTTGGAGACCAGTGATGAAAACGGGTTGGGCCAGCAGGATAAGAAGGAGGAATCCATTTGTTTCCCCGATGGCCCATGAAGGGAGGTGGAGATGGACCGCTCAAAAAATGAGGTGGCACGATATTATACCATGGTTGAGTGATCGGATGAGGTCCATAGCCCATGCCAAAGGAGTGACCAAACCAAGTACGATTTCTGTTAACATGGAGTCTGGGACTGTTCAAATTGCGCCTCCTACCTGTACCAGTACTATTATGATGCTGATTTTGATTTGCAGAGCTCAAAGGTTTTACTTCATGTTGTTCTTCCATAGTAGGAACCAGTGGGGTTTTCTATGAAATATATCATGTGCAATTATTTTAGTTGTTCTTATTTATATCACAAATTGCATACATATCTAGATATAATTCTAGTACATACCAGCATTTTTGTCTGCCTCTCAGATTGCTTATTTTCTTTTTCTACTTGCTCATCTCTTTGAAAAATTGGTACAGTATTTTCTTTATCATCGAATGATGCCAATGTGCAATATGATCCCTTACTTTCTCCGAAACGACAACAAACTTCATTAGGGTCAACCCAAAGTGTAAGCTCTACTGGTAGAGACAAATCTTCGTACTTCACTCCAGCAGCATTTGCTGCACTCTCCAAAGTCGCATCCCTTCTATTATGCCCATTCACACGTATGCAACGATAACCTTGACCTTTGAAAGGCTTATCAGGAAACCAATGATTTTTAAAACGTTCCGTCAACAATTCAACTAAATGTCGTTTGAAACATTCCAATTGATCGGGACTAAATTTTTCGTTTTTTTCTATCAGCTGTACTAAGAATAGTACTGCTGCTGTAATTTCGTTGCGCATGATACCAGTATTGGGTGATAAACTTATAAATTGCTGACTTGTTCCTCTTCTGATTAACTGACGCAATATTTTTGTAAACTAAAGTACCATTCGAGGAAGCAGATATGGAGTACATAGAGCCCTTTTACAACGCTACCACGTTTAAATGTTTCAAGATCTATGTTTCCTTTTTGAATTACAAACAGAATAATTTTACTGTTTTCCCTTTTCTTGCATTTAAATTCTTCTTTTTAACATTGACCTAAAAAAACCAAAATAACAAATTATTACCACATATTACGATATTTCTTTTTTCTTGGTATATAGATTAGTTCTTTTTGAGAATCTTTTTTATAAGAAGAGACGAATACTTTTAATACGAACATTCTTAAAAAAAAAACCACTCCGAAAATTTATATTTATTCCAAGGAAAGTTAATTTCTTAACTCCGATATGAAAACTATCTATTAGATAAACAATAACTAACATTTGTTGTTATTATTAAGAAAGATCGCCACAAGTATATTTATAATTGACTTTACAATATTAACAATATGGGCGTACATATGCGCTACGATTAATTGCATATTCCAACTGAACTACATAACAATATGTTATGCATATCAGTTGGACTACGATTTTTAGTTTCGAAGGTTAGGAAAATCTAGTAAAGTAAATATGAACAAATATTTAGATCGTTAATCTCTCGAATGATTGTTCACTCAAAATAATATAAAATTTCTACATGAAATAGCCTACATTTGGATAAAGAAATTTTTTCAAGCAACGAGCAATTTATGCCAGCTCATTCTTATGCCAAGAGAACGTGTGGCAAGCGATACATATATTTCTAATATCACTATTTTCAAACTTGTGTGAGAGACAATTATTCTTCGATACTAATCACTATTCATGTGTATTCACATCTGAACAACGCACTCATAATTATAATAATAATATTAAATTAACCTTACGAATTAATGTGGAAAAAAAACTCGTATTTCTGGCAAAACTACTACGTCCTCTCCCTCTTTAAATAAACGTACTCGACCCAACACGTGTTACGTTGCATCCAAGTCCATAAACTATACAAACTTTAGATAAATATATATTGTCTGTTAAAAAATAAAATAAAAATTGTAAATGATTTGTCTATTTCTTTTATTATTATTATCGTTGTTATTATTATTAAATTTACAAATATAAGTAAAATAGTTCTGTGTATAAAAAATTTTTTAATAATTTGAATAAATCGAAACGTTTAAAGAAGCAATGATATCCGCACCAATTAGAAACTGTTTCACGCAAAATACAAAACTGATTTGTTCCTTATATAAACGATTAAATTTGTTTTTATAAATATTTGAAATCTGCCGTTAATTAGGGTAATTAATTCAAATCATTTAAATTATTTCATTTGAATGCGATAAAGCGAATAGATAAAGATTGAGAAATTTCTTTCGAAAAAATGAGAAAGGAATTTTAGAATTAAGCAGGGATAAAAGTTTTTAAGCCAAACATTGAACGCGGCATAATTTGAGAAGTCGAAATGTGTGACCACATTTTAATATTGAAAAGAAAATAAATTCGAGATTGCAAATTATCAGCAATTATTACCAAATTTATTGTGCAATAAATAATCGAGTGATAATCAATAAATTACATATTCTAATATTATATCAATATCTTCTTAACCTTATTTTTTATAGGTGTTATTTAATAATTAAGTGCTAGGTAAAAAAAAAAAAAAAAAAAAAAGATACACCTAAAAGGGAATGAAAGAATAATAAATAATAATTTAAAATTATAACTTCTATAAAAATGGTTAATCTACAAGATATTAGCTGCCAGCTTATGAAGCCGGCTAAAGATCTTGCAAGTTGGAACTTTCCGCTTTCAGAAGTATGTATGTGTTTAGGATTATTTGTAAATGGATTAATTTGAACTTATCAATATTATAACCTCATTTCAGATTCTACAGGAATATTATTCTTTACTTGAAGAACATTGCAATGTTAATTTTGGAGAAGCTGCTTTAATTCTTCAAAATTCTGTTAATATATATGTACACAGAGTCGAGCGTCTTCGCGATGAAACCACATGTTTAAGTGAAACGTTTATCGGTTATGAGTATGTATTTCTGTTTCAGCCTTTGTACAATAATAAAAGTAAATAATGAAATTTCTGTTTATAATTTTGACAGAGATGGAAATGCAAATGAAAATTCAAAACATAATAAGAAAAATTTTAAAAACTCCATTAATTTTGATGATTTTAAATTGTGCAATTTGGCAGATGAAGTGGGAAAGAATATTAATACAAAAAATAAATTTAATGTAGAAAAACCTGTAAAATTGTTAACAAGGCGCTTTGCTCAATTAGAAAATATTGCAGAAGATCTTGTACATAATATGACAGAAATAATTGATATTCATGGAGATGTTATTGGAAAAAAATATCATTTCAGGTATGTTACCGTAGTCATAGTATATAGATAATCCCATTAATAATAATCTATATACTGTGTATAGATGCAATCAATATTTGAATGTGAATGGTCAACTGATAGATGAACCTACCCCAGATGGTAAATATATGTATATATAATATATATATATGTTGTGTGTATATATGTATATATAGATATATATACATACACATATCTCCTATATAAATGAGGTTAATAAAATAATTTATTAATGTTTTAGACTTTGGAATAATGGATATTGATATCTCTGCTACGTCGGGGTATTGCTCCAATATGTCAACATTTGATAGCAGTTATAATTTTAGCAATCCAATTAGTATATGTAATATAGTGACCAACAATAACACAGAAACTTTAACAAATTGTTGCTTATCACCAGTACTAGATAATACCGATTCAATTGATATAGAAGATTTTAATGTAACAAGCAATATAATTAATGAAAAAGAAGAGTCTGCAATTGTTGCTGGAAAAGAAAAATTTCAAAAAAATTCTAAAACTGACAAACAATTGCTTATTAATCATGATACAAATATGAATGACACAGATAACGTGTGTAATATTCCAGATAATAAAAATCATCTTTCTAACAAAAGGTATACATTTTTTATATAGGCAATATTGATATAATTATTATTAATGGGTTAACAATTTAATATAATTTTAGATTAAAAGAAATTAAATGTCCAACTGATACAAAGAAAATTGTACATTCAAAAATATGGGAACCAATATCTCTTACACATAACATTTCAATAAAAAAGAAACGTATTGATCTAATAAATACAACATCTTCAATAATTTCTAAGACTGAATCTGTAAGTCCATCTAGTATCAATCAGACTCAACTATTGTTATTTCATATATTTATAAGATCACTTTTTTTTCTTTTTTTACATTTACAGAGAAAAAGAAAAATGATATCGCAAATATACAAGGATGAATGCATAGTAAATTTTCTTTTAAAAGAATCTAAAATGTTAGAAGAAAATAATTCTCTACATAGATCCAAAGAACAGATACTGCCACAATTTAAATTAGGCAAGACATTTGTATTATTACCTTTCAATATGATGATGGTCATTGAATTAATCAATATTATTTATTTTTTTAGAAGAGATCGATGAGATACAGAAAGTTTTTGAGGATTGTTTTAAAAGTAAAGAAAAATTAACTTCTTTTAATCGTGAAACAACAGATGCAACAATGGATGATTTAAAAATGAGACAAAATTCAACTGAAGATAATACATTTACGGACGATATATTCCTTGATGATTCTGGTATATTAGCAAATTCGTCAAGTATTCTTGATTACGAGACACGTCCTGTTTCTCCAACTGATTCAATAATTTCAAGGTCGAACAGTATCTCTTCACAATTTGATTCACAAAATTCTGTGCCAAATTACGAAAGATTGATTGAAGATAGAATGAAAGAACTTTTAGAAAATTCAGATGTTCAAACTGAACTTGATCGTAAAATTAATAAATGGCATCAGTCGATACAATCGAAACTTGCAGAAGTTGAACAAAAGCCTATATTTCGTATACAAAATTACGCATCTCAAATTATTCAAAAATTAAACGATAAAAATCAAAACGCTTCTTTTGATAATATCGTTGATGGTGAACATAGCTATGACGTAGCTAGATATTTCTTGGCATTGTTACAATTGGTACGTATATTAAATTTATTAACAAAGAAATAAATGTTATATAAGCTTTTTAATAATTAACAATTTTCCCATTAGGCCAATACCTATAACGTGGATATAAAAAAGAATAAAAATATTGATGAATGTATAGAAATTATATTACTTGATACAGGTAAAGATGCTTAAAAAAAAAAAAAAAAAAAAGAAAAGAAAGAAGGAAAAAGAATTTTAAGTTTAAAATTAAAAGCATCTAACAATCCAATCAGATGTTAACCAAAGATACGCAAGTGCTGCTAGATATAATAATAATTTTAATAACAAGTTTGCTCCATATGAATGATATAATATAAAGTATTTTTTTATAAAGTTATTTTTACATTTTACTTAAGAACTCATGAAATGCTAAATAAAGAAATATTTTTTTCTAATTTTTTGTAGATAACATTATAAGACATGCGTTTCGTCATGTGTGTCAGCATTTTTTATCCTGTACTTTGTATTATAGAATATCAACGAATATTGAATGTAAATAAGATGTCTGTAGGCATGCGACCTCGCGAGCAACAAAAAAGGAGCTCACGATCGACAATGCTCCTAGTATTTCATTGAAAGTTTACATATCAATGTCTTGATGTATTATATTACGATTGATTACGATCTTTCGAAGAACACGCGCCAATAAACAGTTGTAGTTACGCAACGACAGGTGGCGATAACCTCTAGAAAATACCTGAGATCTTCACGAGTTTATCTGTACTAACCGCAATCTAGAAATTTGGTGTCCACTGTTCTCGGGATACTTGGTGATCTGTAATAATTGTTTCCTAAGTGCCTATTATTGTTATATTTATTATTATTTAATATTAAAATAATACAATGTTTTTATTTGCAAGCAATTAGTAATTAATATAATTTATGTTGACTATTACTATTGAAAATCTAATTAAAATGTGTTGACCTAGAAAATATTTAGATTTCATTTATTCAAATATGTCGAATATTTAATGAAGAGGACTAATGCTTCAGCCATCAATGGTAAATACTGTATAATTTATATCATACGAGATAATAATGTTTAATAGAATCTATACATTACTACAAAATATTATGGTATTATGTTTTGTATACTATAATATAATATAATATTTTCAACAAATCTAATTTTACCAATGTAGAATTTACAATATTGTTAACAATGTAGAAATATTGATTTACATAATTGAATAATGCGTTAATCGTATTAAATAATGTAGAGAGTGTAATATCGATAACATAGTTGATGGATTTTTTAAAAGTATATTTGATTAATATTTGTACGATATTCCTGTGTGTGTGTGTGTGTGAGTAAATGAAATTTTTTCTAACTATAATTTAATTAATTAATGCTTTTACTATAACATATCACCTTGTATTTATGTGCAGGATCCAGTTTGTGTTATTGGTACTAGCAATGCATCTGCTCATTTGTATCGATCGTCATGCATATCTTTCATAAGGATATAAGAAATATTATTTTCTATGCTTGATTATGTATTTTTGTTATTACTATTGTCATTTGAATATTATGGTAAATAAGTATTTTTTATCATTTAAAAAGTCTTTCTTTTATATAACATTAAAAAATATTTTAATATTGTTAGGATATTTCGTGACAGTGCCATCAATTACGAATGATTAAAGGAGTCTCTTACAATAATAAAAACTTACGAAATGGACAGTTCTGAATACGAGATGGTGAGAAATATGACTCTCTTATTCTTCTTTGAACGTTTAATGGACAAGGGTGGACCACGGACGTTACACGATTTAAGTTGTCAATTCGGAGCTAAAGGATTCACTAAAGAAATGCGTCAAATAGCTGGTGGTTCCCAGAGTGGCCTTAAGAAATTTTTATCTCAACATCCATCACTTTTTATCATAAATGGTGATTATGTTTCCGTTAATACTTTTCAATCTGTACACGAAGAAGACAATGGATCTAAATTAAGTGGAACGCGTGATTATGCTCGAGAAGCAGTAGAATATTTTTCTAATAAATTAATGCAGTACGGAGTAGGAACCGAGGTACCAATAACTAGCCTACTGGGACATCGATCGCAGGCCTCTCCAGAAGTAAGACACATTTCTGGTCAACGCTATAAAGAATTTAGAGATTTTCTCTTGAAGTATCCTGGTGCCTTTGTAGTTACGGACGATAATGTAATGTTAAAACAATACGAAGGAATGAAAGTAAAATTATTCGTAGAATTGGAACCCGATACGCCTATCGATCCTGAAGTTACTGTAAAATTATTACAATTTTTTGCTCAATGCATAGAAGAGAAGGGTCCAATTTTTATAGATATATTATTTAATATGGTTAATGAAAAATTTTGTCACGGACAAAATTGGACATCGATATTTAAAACGGTTCGAGATTTGTCTACGTTTGTAAAAATGTTTCCCGACACCTTTCACGTTCAAAGTAATCTCGTGACATTGATAGAACGTGGAAAGTCTTCTACGCTAGAAACAGACACAAAAACGAAACCTATGCAATTGACGCGAAGTCGAGGTAATGGCGTAAATCGAATAAATGCGGTACAATCATCGAGTTTATCAAACAATACACAGACACCCTCTCAGGCAGTAAACTCAGAAAATGTTGTATGTAACAACTCTCCGGTTGAAAATAATTCATCTCAAACTGCAAGTCCTACACCTGTTGAAACTAACAATAACTGTCCTTTAGTAAGTTTACAGCAACAAACGCTTAAACAAAGAATAAATACGCTTGTAATGAAGACATTAGCAGATAATACCGATAAAGATCGCAGTTTACAGAGTATTCAAAAGGGCGATGCATGGAAATTAAAAGTATTACAACAGACAAGGGTAATCGTGAACCCAAAAGAAAGTTTACAGATTATAGAAGATATAATAAATCCTCGCAAAGCACGAGCTGATAACAACGTTATTTCATTTGATTGCGAAGGAATAAATTTAGGTGTTAAAGGACAATTAACTCTAATACAAATTGGGACTATGAGTGGACAAGCTTATGTTTTCGATTTATTTACATGTCCCACACTTGTACAGGCTGGTGGACTTCAAAAACTTTTAGAAACTGATAAAGTTATCAAGGTGAGCTCCTTTAAGGAAATTGATCGATATTTATATTAAAAATATTTCTTTACAAAATTATCTAATTTTTTTAGGTGATTCACGACTGTAAAAACGATAGCGTTAATCTGTACAATCAATTTAACATAACGCTAAATAATGTCTTTGATACTCAGGTATGTAAATATATCTTCCACATTTTAACAAGGTTCTTTTTTTTTTTATTTATTTATTTCTTTATAATAATTTTCTATTTTTACTTACAGACTGCACACGCTGTTATTCAATTCCAAGAGACAGGTAAACCTGTGTACAAAGTAAAGAATGTCAATTTAAATATTTTATGTGATCACTACGGGGCACCGTGTAATCCTTTAAAGGAACAATTAAAAAATATTTATCGTAAGGACCAAAGATACTGGTCTCGTCGGCCTATGACTAGAGATATGTTGATTTATGCTAGTAGCGACGTTCTCAGTCTCGTACCTCGAGTATATCTTTCTATGTCAAGGTAAATTACGCATTTATTGAGATCGTGGAAACCAACGGAGAAGTAAATTTCTTGATATTACATATAGGTTGATCAAGCCGGAGTTTCAAAGCCTGTTTACAGAATTATGCGAAGAACAAATTCTGATGCATATAAAACCGGCAGAAGTGAAGGCTCGTAAGAAGCAAAGGAAAGTTGAAACGGAAGTTACTGATTTAAAGAAAAGAATGGAAGAGGCAACGTGTAAAAACATTGTATTAAGTAATCGAGAAATTCGTCTTCTTCGTTATTTAGATCTTACGGAGGAAGAGAAGGAGAAATTAAAGGGTAATTACAAGGTTGCTAAGAAATTGGAAAAATTAGAGAATATGGGTCAAGATAAAGGCGATAGCAGCGACGAGGACGACGAAGATAAAATGGAAGATACGGAATATCATAGCATGGACAGTTATACCTCGGAGAATTCGCATTCTGGTATATTTTATAATATTAAAATAACCAAAGTTTGCAATGAGAAGACTGTTACAAAGTACAACTCAAAGTACATTTGTTTTATCTTTATTGGATGATTAAATAATGACCGGTGTTCCAGGTGGAATATTGTCACCAAGAAATTCCGAGACTCCAAGTTTAACAGAATCTATGCAAATGGTTGATGAAATCCTATCGGATGCTCGAATGGATAGGTTGGAAAAAATAGAGAAATTAGAAGCAATACTTTCTGCTGTGACGACGTCTTCGAACGATCAATTATCGCCAAATAGTACAGAGGTTTCTCCAAGACAATGCGTGTGTAAATGTCTAAACGATAAAGTCGATAGCCCGTCGAAAGAAAATAAGGTATTGGTTAATGCTGCCTGCCAAACACTTAGTACAGGTGATATCGCGATAACGAGAGTATTCGTCACGGAGGAAGAAAAGGAACGAGTAAGATTACAGAATTCGCCAAAAAAATAGATGTTTAAGCTGCTTTTAATAGCAGCAAAAGATGTTGCCATTAATAGGTTCTTTTATAAATATGTAATGAAAACTGAGCAATGAAAATTGATCTATTTTGCGAATTTCATAATAATACTAAATGACGATGAACGACTCGGTTCATTGTAAATATATCGTTTGATGACATTTTTCCAAATCTGAAATATTATTGATATCAGATTTTTCATGGAAAAATATCTTTTTATCATATCATCGACATGTGATGATCGAGCTACTAAATAGATTACCTTTCTTTACGAATGTACAAGAAAGAAACATAATCAAACAAAGTAGCGATTTAATCATCACTTATTCTAGAAATGATGTTGCGATTTAATACGATACGTTAGTTAATCGCTTATATTGTATAAATCTGACCGTATGGTATTTATCAATAACTCTACTAACATGTCATATATTGATCCTTTTATGGGAAACATTTTACTGACATGAGCGCGCACAGGATAAATCGGAGGCTGAAGGAAAGTATTACTAAACAAATTATTCTTGGAAATATGAGTATATGTTTCTTACGAGAACGAATAGTTTCAAATGTTTTCTTTCTTTCTTCTTCTTCTTTTTTTTTTCTTTCTGTTATGCCTTCAGTTCCCTGTGTACACCAATAACAGATATATTAATTGTTTAACATTTAATATATATATATATAGTATTTCCAAAAAAATTAACTTATACGAAATTATATATAATTTTTCAAAAGTATATACACAAAATAAGAGATAAAAACGATAATTGTATCTTTTATCGTTTTCTTTTCTTTTTCTTCTATTTAAAAATTTAATTCAGCTTGACGAGATTCGCACTAGTCCACTTCTTTTATATAAACCTTCATCATTTTTTCTTGCTTTCCGATAATTACATATTAAAACGTATTTCGTTTGACTTTGTCCTATTTTTCTCAGCCGTTTAAAGTGCCAAGAGAATAAAGAATGTGTTAAAATAAACGAGCATGAATAAAATTTCCCTTTGTGTTCACTTCGAAATGAACACGTTCATCTCTTCGACATTGTAATCATGAAAAAGAAATAATAACAACTCATATGTGTATATTCCAAAGGTTTTTATATATATTCATTAAATAGTAAAGGTGTTGCAACTAATATTTTTTATTGAAAAACTATTATTCTTTGTTTCTGGCCAAGAATGAAACCATTGCTAAAATCATTTGCGCTCATCGAACGACGTCCTGGAATACTTACTTTCCCGACGGATATCCAGCTATCGTCTTTACATTTTACAATTAGAACTTTGTTTACTTTATCAAATGTCGCAACACCTGAAAATAGCCGGAAAGTTTCTTTCTAACATCATCATAACAATAACAAAATAATAATTATTATACAATTAATATTTTTTTCTTTTTTTTTTTGTTTACCTGGTATATCTAACTGTAAATGTGACAAATGATTTGGTTTTTCTATTTTTTTAATATCTAACAATTTAATCATCGTATTTCGAAATTTTGTAGTTAATGGATATAATCCTACAAGAGCACGTTGTAGATTGTATATATCTATAGCTGACATTTCATCCCATTTTATTAAGGATATCTTTGATGTAAATTTGGGAGCTAAAAAACATAACGAGAATTGCTTTTTTTAATTAGCATTCATGCATAATATATTTAAATTGTAAATAATATGTTTACCATACGTTGCCTCCGTTTCGTTTTGAGGTCTTCCATTTGATAATATGGATGGTAATTTTTTTATTGTCTCGACTAGAAGATTTGCGCCTATTTTTGCTAGTTTAGCACGTAATTCTGGTAAAGTTTCGTCTGGGGTAATACTTATTTGTTCCTGTGCTATTATCTCTCCGATATCAAATCTAAAAGGAAAAATAGTTAATATGAAACCACCTTCATATTTATTATACATTATTTATATTTTATTATATGTCCAAATTTTTAAAGACCACATATCCATAAAGTATTGCCATATATAAAGAAATGTTAAAAATTAAATATTTTAATCTCTTGGAAGAGATAAAATATTTATCTTGACTAATAAGATATTTACTGTAATGTTATGTTGTTAAAATTGAAGTTGTATTAACTATAGTTACAAATGTGTTAACAATTATACTAATAATTTGAATATTACAACGGCTCCTCTATTTGTTTCACTTCTTTCAATTATTAATTTTAGTTTTAAATTTTAACTCTTTTTGAAAATAATAATGGCTCATACAAATAAATAACAATATTATAATGTAATAAATAGTTAATAAGAAGAAACATTTTGTTAACAATTAATTGTTTTTCTTTTCTTTTCTATCTCTCTTTTTTCTTTCTTTTTTCCTTTTTTTTTTTTTTTTATTGCATCGAAAGAACTCAGTTGTAATATGATGAAATTTACTTTTTCGGCAATATATTCATTATTGTAACACCTGTATGTGTATCTCCATTTTTTAAAGAGTATGTAATCGGCGACGCTCCTCTCCACTTTGGTAATAAACTGCCATGAACATTTAACATGCCTCTACAAATAAATAATTAATGTAATTGAATTAAAATTCTTTATAATAAAAAACTTACTTCAATATTATATATGCCAAAAGTAATAGCGCACTTACAATGGAAATGAATTTATTATCTTCTTTGGTATTAAATGACCAAAAGAAACAACAATTCCTATATGAAAACCATCAGTATCAAATGTTACAGGCCAAGTTCTCATCGCAATTCCATTTTGCATTGCATAATCTCTAACTTCTTGTTTCTTGTTTTGTTGTGTAGTGACGACTTCTAGTCGACATAGTGTTTTCAACTCGCTATACGATAAAAATATATATACGTGAATTAAATTAATAATACATTGAAACTTTTGAATAAATCGACTCAATGCAACCAGAATAATGCAAATCCTTTGAAAACAATTTTATTGAATATCACTTTTTGGTATAATATTTTATTGTACATCATATAATTTACAAATAATCGAGAATAATGAGTAATTAAATTAAAGACTAACTATTCTTTATGTAAACCTTTTAAACTTTCTAAAGAAAAATCATCAACTCCAAAAAATAATACACTCCACGGTCCTTCTTTGGGAGCAGTATGTATTTGTTTTTTTGAAACCTTAAATATTCTGAATGAATTTGTAAATGGTTGTGTGAGATCAAGAAATTTATGTTTTATCTTATAAATTTTTACGAACATTATAAAAGGTTAGTTTATATGGAATCGAAAATTACAAACATCTTCGATCAACGTTCATACACGTACTACTTTCGTCGTGGTTAAGATCGATCTGTATAACCTCTCGTATGACACGAGTCGAAATACCGCACCGACGTATCGCTGCGCTATCTGAACGCTATTTGCCGAACTATCTTTTCATTGAACCAATCATCGACGTTTCATTTCACCGTAGTTCTTCAATCTGTCGCTAGGTGTCGCATACCTTATAAGCATCATATATACATACGTTTTTTGACAGTACCGTAACATTCAACGTTTCAATATATACAAGCTTTAAAGTTTCCTTCTAATTCTACTTTGGCCACGGGTAGTCCATCGAACTGATCCAGGCTGAAACATTTAGGTAGTCACCAATAGAATTTCATCGTACTGTAGAAGGATTTTAAATTTTAATGAGCGAATCAAATCGATTATGATACATCTTAAAGTTGGTAATATGGAGTAAACGATATTTTTTAATGTCATTGTATGTTGCAGTTGAAGGAAGAATAAGATGTTGGGATATAAAAATATTTGTATAAATATACTGTCTAATAGCATGATATTTTTAATCTTGTTTAATCTTATTTAATATTTATATCTATATATATATTTTTTGTATTATTTCCAATTATTCGTTTTTCTTAATATTTTTGTAAAAAGAATTTAAGATGCAAGACAATTATAACTCTTCCAGCTGTCACTTTAAATGGGCTGGATTATTTATATTTAGACGAATGTAACTGATAGTTATAATTATTAACAATTATTTTTAACATTGAATTATTTTATTTGCAAATATTAAGTAATATTATCATTTCTTGTTTTTAAATGTAAGATAAGATAATGGAATTAATTATTAATTGTATTAATCTCTAATGAAACTATGCTTAAAATATATCATAAATATAGATGCTTTTAAAATATTTATATATATATGTGTGTATATATGTTCGTATTATATATATTTTTTTATCATTTTCAGGAGATTTCAAGCATATATATAAATTACATATATTATATGATAATGAAAATGATAAATTACAAACAAGATAGTGATGTATATATTCTTAATTTTTTATTATAAACTAGGAACTATATTACCAATTACAGGTATGTCAATATTTTTTATATTATTATGTAAAAGTTAAGTATGAATTAATTTATAATTTTATATTCCATCTAGGTTTTTTAAATATCTAACGAGTTACTTTTAAGCAATATGAGACGTGCCAGAATAAAAGCATTAGCCACAGTACCAGTGCGTCGAAAGACGACACAAAATATAGTTACAGATGAAACGGATAATAGCAATGAAAATAAAAATGATGATAATAAAGATAATGATAATAAAGATAATAATAAGGATAAGAAGGATAATAGTGATAATAAAGAGCAAAGTGATATTAGTAACCAAGAGGATACAGCTGCAAGTGTTTGTGAAGAAAATGACGCATCAGAAGAATCAAATAGTAAGGAGAAAGCAATAGTAAATGAATCTCATAAAATACAAGAACGTGTCGAAGAGAAGCAAAACGTTCAATCTAATTCCATAGAACTAAACAGTCCGCAAGTAACTCATCCCCCTGAAGTTCCTAATACAAATATAAATGGTAAATATTTTGAATGAATTAAATAATCATTAAAAAATGTATAACCTATAATTGCAATTTAGTGTTAGGATCTCCAACTAAGACTGCGCAGAATCGATCTTGTTTTATGAGACCTGTACCAAGATTAAATAATAGCGGTCGAATAAGAAGCAACAGTATTCAAGGTAGCGGGGCTAGTGCAAGCGAATCAGAAGATGATAGTAAAAGGATAATTAATAACGTAACAAATAGAACGCGCAATGATTCAGTGTGTTCCATTCAAAGCAGTAAAGAAGTTAATTCTAACAATGTATCGAGCAATGCTACTACTAAATTAAAAACTGGTCAGAAGAGACGTATATTAATATCAGAATCGGCAAGAAAGTTAGCCGAAGCTAGAAGAGAATTTCTTTTAAAACACGAGAACAAAACACCGGATAGAACGAAGCTTACAATGTACGATTTAATATATTATAATCCTGTAACAAATCCTATGAAAAAATCAAAGGAACCGGGTATAAGTCACATAGACAGAGATTCTATTTCTCAGTGAGTATAACGAATTATATTTATCAAACATAAAATTTTATAATACATAAACAATTTTTTATTGAATCATTATCAGAATCGATGAATTAGAAGAGGAAGAAAGGGAAGATGATCCGTCATCTATGCCAGTACCACAAGTAAAAGTTGGTCCGGATGGACAGTTGATAATAGATGAACAAAGTTTAGTAATAGAGCAATCGCATGCAAAGAAAAGTCGTGAAGTGTTAGCTAAAAAAGCGATAATCGATGATGATAACTATGGATCAGGTTTTTATAAAAGACGTCCGAAAGGAAAAGAATGGCCAAAATGGGAAACATTGAAATTCTACAAGGCATTAAATATAGTCGGTACAGATTTCTTATTGATGCAAACTCTCTTTCCAAATAGAACGCGACAAGAAATTAAATTAAAATATAAAAAAGAGGAAAGAATGAATAGAAGATTAATCGAGAAGGCATTAGAATTTCATCAAGAATTTAGTCCTGAAATGGAAGAAGAATTAGGTAATTTATATCTGAAATGATTTCTCGAGATTTATCATTTTTAACAATTCTATCATTTTAGCGAAATTTGAAGCATCGACTCGGCAACAATTTTACATGGAACAAGAAACGGATACGAAGAATAAAGAAAAAAAGAAATTAAAAAGAAGAGTGGGGTCTCGTACGTATAATTTTTCTCGAATATTATATATCATTTTTTTTTCTTCTTTTTTTTATAATATGTATCATAATCTTTTGTAAAATACAATGTATCGTTATAAAGATGTGTATATATATATATATATGTCTTTTATTTATTAATAGACATTAAATATATATCTGTATAGGATTTGCAGCAAGAAGTGTAGGAGAAGCGACTGTAACGGATGACGAGATAACAGAATCAGAAATGTCAGAAATACAACATAAAGATATCGAGGC
>NC_066589.1:9325000-9355000 GCF_905475345.1 Vespula vulgaris
CATCGACCATTTCTATACACAACAAAATGCAGGTTAGAATAGCTTTATTTTTATATATATATATGTGTGTATTTTTTTTTTCTTTTTTTACATTATTACATTATTCCCATATTCGCTTTCACCTTGAATATATTTTACTTTTAAACGCGTTACTGAAGAATGATTTATGAATTATGAAATTTATTGATGATCGATGATTAATCATTTAATTAGTTTCTCCTTTCGTTTGGTGAATAACTTGCTAACAAAATCATACAGGTTTTTCCCTCAAACGTGGATACGTGGTATTGTTTTTTTTTTCTCTTTGTCTGTTCTTCATATAAAAAGAGAAAATGAGACAAAGAAAGAAAGAGAGAGAGAGAGAGAGAGAAGAAAAAAACAAATGGGAAACATAGAAAAGGATAGACAGATGAACGGAATGGAAATGACCGCATCAAATGCAATTTCACGTTTCCTATCGTATAATTTTCCTACCTGGCGAGAGACCAACACACAGAATTCCAAATATATTTTCTTTGCAAAGAAAACAACAAAGTTCATGAATATTTCAAATCGTTTGCACGCGATCTTCTCTTTCGCGCGTAACATCTATTGCGATCGTCTTTTCTTTCGTTTTCTTTCTTGTATTCTTTTCTTCTTTCTACGATCTAATTTTTCCTTGCGTAAGAACTTTTGTTGATGGATATTTTTAGTTTGTATTATATTCGATCGGATTAATAGTTAATAAAGAAAGGGGAATTTTTATTTTTTATTTATTTAATTATTTATTTATTTATTTTTTCGTCGAGTCAATCGTAGAATGTCACACGTAGAAAATGGCGTCAGTTTTTTTAAGTGATTGTTTTGGTAAGGTTAATTCTGATAATATGAAATATATAATTATTTGTATTATACGCAACATATACATATATATATGTATGTATGTATGTATGTATATATGTTTATATCATATATTAAAAAAAAAAATAAACGAACAAGAAGAAATAAAAGAAGCCATATAGCAAGCATGAGAATAAAATAAAAATAGTTACAGTTGAGTTATCGAACATATTTTATGTATTTCGATATAATTGCATTTTTCATATACGTACAACATTCCGAAAGACGTACAGATGATAATAATAATAATTCGAGATTAGATAATTGATAATTAATAATTAATAATTAAATATTTGTATCGGAAGAAATGTTTTCTCGATGGTTTATTTTTCTCCTCTCTTCGCGAGGAAAAAAGAAAAAATACGAAAGGAAACAAAAACAAAAGGATAAAAATAAAAATATGTTCTGCGTAGTTACGTGACAGAAATTAACATAAATTATTATTTCAATCGTATAATCGTGTTAACGTTATACATATTTGATTGTACGATAATATTTATACAATAAAATAAGAATTTTTTAATACGTTGCGCATGTCCTTTCTCATACGATAGGAATGAGAGGAATGAGTAATACAAAAGAGGCGTTAGCTTTTATCGCTGAAACGTATTACGCTTTCGTGTAAACTAACTATAATAGGAATCTAAGTATCGATTCTGAAAAGAAGATTAGTAATGTTGGATCGTTATTGATCGTGCAAAAGTCTCGTTCGAATATAAAGAGATAGATAGAGAGAGAGAGAGAGAGAGAGAGAGAGAGAGAGAGAGAGAGAGAGAGAGAGAGAGAGAGAGAGAGAGAGAGAGAGAGAGAGAGATACACGATTCTTGCCAAGGTTATCGAGTTTGCGACGTGAAACTTTATTTTTATTGAAGTTTTCACCTAGTCCTACCGGTTTTTTAACTTACCTTAGTAATCGAAAATTATCAAAAGAAAATAACGAGAATATATTAACGTAATCGAGAATCTTTTCCCGAGTTTTTTTGAAAGCTTTCTTCGAATTTTCAAAGCGAATAAAAAAATTTGTTCCAAGTTTAAGATAAGAGGTAAGAGGAAAGAAAGAAGAGAAGAAAAAGAAGAAAAGATGAAGAAATTCGAAGTCAAGGATCGCTGTGTTATTTTTTCCTTATAAAGAGGGTGGATGGAAAAGAGAGAAAGAGAGAGAGAGAGAGAGAGAGAGAGAGAGAGAGAGAGAAAAGGACGAAAGGAATAGTAGTTTGTGCGTAGGATTAACCAGCTGCAACGAGAGAGACGACGGCTTCGTTTACCCCAGTAGTTTCATTTGAACACGCGCACTAGCCAGCTTGCTAGCTAGCTAGCTAGCTAGCTAGCTAGTAAGCCTAGCAAGTAAGCTATCTAGCTAAGCTAACTCGCTCGCTCATTCGCTCACTCGCTCTAGAGCTGTGCCGGCGCGTGGAATCCCTCGTTTTAAGAGTGGGAAGACGAGAGGGTGGGTAGACCATTTAATTTGAGTTTGCGAGGAAGTCGTTGATTCAAGATGAGAGATACGCCAGTTGAAGTTCAGCGCTCGATTTCGTTGGACTGACCACGAACTACTCTACTCCGATCATCATTTTCCTTCATTCATCTATCTTTCTATCTATTCATCCATCCATCCATCCATCCATCTATCTATCTGTCTATCTGTCTATCTATCTATCTATCCATTTATCTATCTATCTATTTATTTATTTACTTAATTCAATTTAATTCGACTCGACTCGATTTGATTTGATTTAATATAATTTAATTTGATTTAATATAATTTAATTTCAACTCAACCAAACTCCTATTTTCTATTTAATCTAATAACTTTCTTTATTCCGATCGATCGATTTACTGTTTACATTTATTATCGCCAAGATCGTATAAATCAGTGTTGTTTTCGTTTCCTCTCTTTTGTGTCTATGTTTCTTGTTTTTGTTTTGATCATGCGTATCAACCTCGTCGTGAAAAGATAGTGAAACGAAAAAAAGTGTGCAAGAAAAATAAGAGATCTTGTTTATCTCTTTTTCTTTCTCCCTCTCTCTTTCTTTTTCTCACTCTCTCCCTTTCTCTCTATATCTTCACGAATTATAGTTAAAGTTTGCATTGGAAGCCCATTGTCGTTAATGGATTTACGATATATCTCTGTGTACTGTTGTCTCCCTTGTGTTACTTTTCTGGACGAATTTTATTATTTTTAATCAAATCAACGTATATCTCTTCTGTATCAGGTATTTTTTATATACAATTTATATATATATATATATATATATGTACGCATATGTATTTATTTACGTAGTCTTTTACCATCGTTGTTTTTTTTTTCATTCATGTAAAGATTATCGTTATATCGTTAAAATGAATGCATTTAAATCTTCTATGCGTATGACGTATCTAACTTAAGATAAATTAAATTCTCAAGAGTAGAAATTAATAACTTGTTATAGGAATGAGATGAATTTTTCTTTTCTTTTTGTTTTTTCTCTCCGTCTTCTTTTTTCTTAAGAAAATAATTTATCTTTAATCACTCATATAATACACATTTTCTTTGACCTTTTAAAGACGATCGAATTATCAATCCATCTTATTTTGAATGTTATGATTTAATGTAGATACATATTTCTTTCGTAAAATCTATATTCTTATCGTATCTCAGATACTAATACATATATTTTTTGATAAGCACGTTATCTTAGATACGTCGATGTATTTCTAAAATATCTCATTTCAAAAAATATATATGTTTATATTAGATTATCCCAAAAGTAGCTTTCACTTTATCTGACAATGTTTAAAAACAAAATGAAAGTTTTAGGATAACGTAATATATATTATTTATATTGAATTTTTTAATTTTTCTTTCGTTTTTTTTTTTTTTAATTTTTATAATATCGAAAAAGCAATGTGTTCCGAAAGAATAAAAAAAGAAATATATATATCATCAATTAATTATTATTGATATTTTCCTTATTTCGTTTTTCGTTCGTACGTGTCTTCTAAGAAGTCTTGGAGATTTATTAAACAGAAAGTAAGATGTCCTCGATGCAGGGCCAGCCAGTTGGCTATTCCTGGATCTTTTGAACGTGTTTCGAGGACCCCCATGTAACCGAGTATCAGGCCCAGCATATATACCCACTCATTCGTATACACGCATGTATATACAGAGGGAGAGAAACTCTCCAATATTCCATTTAATTCGTTCAAAATTATTCTCTGGACTTATCCAAACGTATTCGTATATCGTTTATCTTTTTTATCTTGCAGAGAGTATATATATTTATTTAACAAGTCAATATAAATGTCTTTTTTTGGATATTTTAAGATTTACGTAATATAATTTTTATGCGAACAGAAATTATAAAATTCTTTTTCTGTCTCTCTCTCTCTCTCTCTCTCTCTCTCTCTTTTTCTCTCTATCTCTTTTTATTTTTATTTTTATTTTTATTACTCTTCTTTGTTTCAATCGATTAGAAATACAAGAAAAAGCAACTTTCCGTCAGTTTTTATTGCGAAGCACGCATTTGATAAGTTAATCGATAGATTACAAGTTTTTAAACATTTTTATCGTGAAAAAGAGAAAATTACACAAGAAATATCTCTCTTATTATATAAATATCTGATAGATAACGGAAAAAAGAGAAATATATTATGAACATATCTCTGGAGGTATATTTCTTTGTTCTTTCTTTTTTTTTCTTTAATTAATTAATCAATCAATTTTCATTTTTTTAATTCATTAAGTTAAGTTATAAAAAAGAAAAAATAGAAAAGAGAAGAAAATATATTACGAATATATATATATATATATATATATATATATATATATATATATACACATAACGAAGTAGTTCGTTTTCGCGAATAAATGTAATTAATGATTTCATTTGGATAATCGATGGTTGTCGTGATAAATAAGGAAATAATCGATGATTATTTTTGTGCGTTAGGTTTTATTTGTTTTATTGATGAAAAAATTCTAGTCTCTCTCGATTCCCCGATTATCGTCAAGGTAGTAAACGTTAACACGATCGAAACAAGACGAGAGTTTTAAATGAGAGCAGTGGAACGAAGTTCCTCATTGACGTACGAACCCCCTTTTTAAGCATAGGTTAGATTATAAGCTTTTCCCTTTTAATTATTTCATAATGACAGCCGAGTTAAGCTAAAAGTGCTCTCGGTCGTTCGCGTGCGCGCAAGCGCATTCTCTCTCTCTCTCTCTCTCTCTCTATCTATCTATGTATCTATCTGTCTGTCTCTATCTCTCTTCGACTCTGTTTCTCAACGTCCCCTCTGAAAATGCGGATGTTATCGCGTTTCATAGACAAACGTTATTAACCCTTAACTACTGTCATACGCATACGTTCCGAACACGCATTACGTTCGTGCCACGATACACGTTGCATTCTTACCTATTTACTCGCTTACTACCCTCTCTTAAATTAAACGAAAGCTAAAAAGAAAAGACAGAAGTGAAAGTGACGGAAAAAGAATAAACGACTTATCAAATTTCTCTGTTTTTACAATAAAACCTAAAAATAAATTTTATACGCATAACTTGACAACTACGATCGATCAAATATATATTTTTGTTTATTTCTAACAATAAAAAACACGCGTACGTGTAAAACGACTTGTTCATTTTATCCTTTTCTGAATCAAGTATTACAAAATATATGATAAAGAAAAAATTCGATCGAATATTTTTCTCTTATTATTCTTAAAAGAAAGCGCACGTATAAAGTAACTTGTTGATTCTATCGTTTTCTAAATTAAAAAAAAGAAAAAGAAGAAGATAAGCGATAGATATAAAGCAAAAAAAAGAAATAAATAAAAAGAAAAATCTCTGATCGATCAGAAAGATATTGTTATTTTAAAAGATAAAATATACAGTGACATTACACACGTTGCACGTAGACTCTGTTGTTTTCTAAATTGAATATAATAAATAAATGAATAAATAAAAATATAGAGAAACCATCACGATATATAATAATAATAATAAAAAAGAGAGAGAGAGAGAAAGAAGAAAAATTCGTGGTCGTTTCTTTTTTTAATTGCTTTGCTTCAAAAATAATAAAAAAACAACACGAACGTATCGACATCGGGTATCTCTCGAGACTCGGCTTGATTCGGTTTCGATTTGCATGGCTTGCCTAGTTGGTGGTTCGAAACCACTATTAAAAGTTGCAGTTGCTCTTCGAACGTGAACGCGAATACATCGTGGTGCACTTTAATCATTATCATTATTATTATTATTATTGTTGTTGTTGTTATTGTTATTGTTGTTATTGTTGTTGTTGTTTTATTATCACAGATATCATCAATTATTTTCTCTAATTAAAATAAAATACTACAAGATCTTTTATGTTTATTAGTGATTTGTCGTATTTAATTTTTATATCATAATTTTTGTATATTAATTCAAAAAGACGATCGATAGGAAAGGAAATCTTGGGTGAGTGATCTCGTACCACCAATCAAATACCCACACACAAACGAATTTAATATTTCATCTAATTTTAATATTACGATTATTTGAAAAAAAAAAGAGAGAGAAAGAGAGATCGATTTATTTTAATTATTTTATATAATTTGTTTCATATATATATATTTTTTTTTTCATAGAGGAAACATAGTCTTTCATTAAAAATTGCGCATTAGAATATCGATGCCTCGCGTTTAAAAAGTATTATATTTAAAAATTCAATAACAAGGCGATTTTTGTTTGCCATTGAAAAATTTAAAAAAAAAAAGAAAAGAAAAGAAAGAAAGAAGAAAAAGGCAAAGAGAAAAAAAAAGAAGGAACGACAATCGTTCTAATATAAGACTTTTTGTCAACGATGGCATATAATATAGCAAGCGTAAGCTTTTAGCCTGTCACTGAGAGCTCGAGACACGTGAAACGGCAGCATCCGCCTGTCGTCTTTTGTTCCTCTCTTTCTCTCTCTCTCTTTTTGTTTGTTTCTTTCTTTCTCTCTCTTCCTCCCTCTCGTTTTTTATTTTTTTTCTTTCTCTTTTTTTTTTTTTTTATTATCACGATTACACTGAAACGATTGTCAAGGGAGGAGAACACATTCGTCGACGTTGCAAAGTACTTGCGCGATGCTCCTCTGAACCGTCATAAAAATAATATCGAGAGAAATTTCGTGACGAGAAAAACAAGAAAAAAGAAGAAAAAGAAAAAGGGACGTGGAGGAAAAGGGTATAGGGAGTTTTGAACATGACACGACACGACACGACACGACACGACACGAAAGTAATTATCGTGCTTGTCGAAGGAAAAAAGAGAATAGGGACAAAAAAAGATTAGGAGGAACATAAATTAAGAAAGAGTGATGGAAAACAGAATATTTCTCGTTTCTCCTTTTCTTTTCTTTTCTTTTTCTTCTTTTTTTACGATCGAAAGTAAATTTTAATTGAATGATTTAATTGTTCGACTACGAAAGATAGTAATAAGGCGATAAGAAGGGATTTTTATTTTTGAAAAAAAATAAATAAATAAATAAAAATAAAAAAGAAATACAAAAAAAGAAATAAAATAAAAAAGGGGATTGTTCTCCCTCGACTCTTTGGAGCACGGGGAATATGTTTTTCTTTCTTTTTATGTTTTCTTTTCTTTTCTTTTCTTTTCTTTCTTTCTTTCTTTTTTTTTTTTCATCTTAATATTTCAAAGTGGGACGAAAAATATCCCACTGTGCATATTACACGTAAGTACTAAAAAGATGGGACACTTTTTATTCTACTATGCCCCAAAGAGTTAAGGGGGTGAGTTTGCATGGCACTGCATTAGACGAAGATTAAAATATAAGACAAAACGAAAGGGAACAAAACGAAACGAAAATACGAAAACAAAAAAAAATGAGAAAAAGAATAAAAGAAAGAAAAAAAAAGGAAGAGAAGGAGAAGAAAAAGAAGAAGAAGAAGAACGAGTAAAGTTTTTGTAGTGTTCATCAGGATGCAAAGAATGGCGAGAAAGTAGAGCCCTTTATGTCGGCGCCTTTGAGGAACTGCGCATAATTGCTCTCGAAACGCTTATGCTAGTAGTCTGTCTCTCACTTTGTTTTCGACGATGCGTCAACTCCAGGATGGTTCACGCTTCGTTGGCCCCCAATTCTAGGGGCTGCGCCATTTTTGAATTCTTACGACGCGTATGTAGGTACGTGTGTGTGTGTGTGTGTACATATGAGTAAATACGTGTTCTTCTTTCTTTTTCTATCTCCTTTTTTCTTTTTTATTTCTTATTTATTTTTTTTATTTTTGTATATTTTTATTTATTGATTTTTTTTTCGATACTTATCAACTTTGCACCAACGCTGTACGTTGTATTACATTGACTCAACGCATGCATAATTATGAATTGTTACACTTATCATAATTTTATCTTTATTTAAATGAAAAACATCATTATTACAATCGATAAGCGATTGATTATATCAACTATATTAAATTGTATATAAATATATACACATCGTATATATTAATAGTACAGTTAATATATTAGTATGCATTATAATATATTAGTATATACATTATAATATATTAGTATAATCTATGTACTAATCGATCATCGATTGTAATAGTATATATACATAAAAAATTATGTATAACTTTTTTATATATATATATCAATACAACAAACTAGTATTATAATTATTATTAATAATAGTATCACGTATCAAATAGATGACTAATAATTATAATGATGAATATAATTATCGTTATTACGATCGATAGAACATGATGATTAAAAAAGGATAAAATAAAATGAAATAAAAAAAAAGAAAAAGAAGTAGAAAAGAAAAGAAAAGAAAAACAAAGTCGACGTCGAGTCATACAAATTTCATTGACGATATGGACACGTCAACATGATCGTCAACATGTATACCTTTAAAAGTAAAATTTTTCAGTATTATCGAGAAAAATCGTAATACTTGGTACGCGTCGAATCGTTTTAAAAGCAGTCCTTTTATTGTAGTCGCGATTACGAGGATCGTGATGACGATGATGATGACGACGATGACGACGACAACGACGACGACGACGATGATGACGATGATAACGATGACGATGACGATGATGGCGATGATAATGGTGGTTAACGCGAGAAGATCGTATTTACGATCGTGTCTGCGGCCTCTCTCTTTCTCTCTCTCTCTTTCTCTCTCTGTATTTCTCCCTCTCTTTAACATTTTCTCTCTCTCTCTCTCTCTCTCTCTCTCTCTCTCTCTCTTTTTCTCTCTGAGTTTTCTCCTAACTTCTTCAATGAACCTACGAGAGCGTATTAGCCGCTAACTGCGAGCCCACCATACTTCAACGTACGATTCATTCAGTACAATCTCGAGCTCGGCGAACGTTTCACCCGGTAATTAGGGCTTGCTCTTTCACCCGTAAGCAGACACCATCTTATTATTATTATTATTGTTATTGTTATTATTGCCTTACTGAATCAGCAACGTGTTTAAAGAAATCAGAAATTAACGCGAACATTTCTTCGAATTTTTACATTCTTTCGTTACGATGTGTTAATTATCGACGAATTAGTTCTTATTTTTATATATTTATAGATTTTATACGATATACTTTTTGTATATGCAATCTTGTGATATAAATTTTTTAAGCGATTTATTATTGTTATTCCTATTGTTATTATTATTATTGTTGTTTTACTGAATCAGCAACACATTCTTGGAATACAAAATTATGCAAAAATTCAATTTTGCATTCGGCATTCCGATGTGTTACACTTATCGACGAATTACTTCTTATTTTATATATATATATATATATATATATATATAAATTTTATACGATATACTTTTTGTATATACAATCCTGTGATATACATTTTAAAAGCAACTTATTATTGTTATTGCTATTATTATTATTATTATTATTATTATTATTATTATTATTATTATTATTATTATTGTTTTACTGAATCAGCAACACATTCTTGGAATAAAACATTATGCAAAAATTCATTCAAATTTTGCATTCGGCATTCCAATGTGTTATACTTATCGACGAATTAGTTTATATAAATTTTATAACATATATACCTCTTGCATGTGGAATCTTGTAATATTAATTCTAAAATTAATTTATTATTGTTTTGTTTTTGTTTTTTTTTATGGTTGATGTTATTGTTATTTTCTTACACAATAAATCACGATAACGTTTCCGGGCTCAAGAATGATACGTAAATATCTATATCTTCGAACTTTAAACTTCTCATTGCGTAATTATGAGTGAATTACTTTGAATTAATTTTTTTTTTATTCATGTTTACATATACATGTATAAACTTTATATGATATTGTACGTTCTTGTGATCTAAATTAAAAAATGGAATATTTAATTAAATATCTTCCTTAAAAAAAAAAAAAAAAAAGAAAAAAAATTCCGCTCGTCTTACTTCAGAAGTATAATTAATATCTTTTATTTCACTTGAATAATTTTAAATATTTATATTTAAATATATGCGTGTATGTTATTTATAAGGAGGTATCGTTTACGTACGTAACTGTAGAAAATCAGGTTTTGAATAATCTTTGCAATTTTTTAATTTTAATTCATTCATTTATTTATATACGTACGTAATATATTTTTTCTCTTTTTATATATATATATATATTTATATATTATATATATATAGATATTTTATATGTATATATATATATTTATACGTACATAATTTATTTTCTATTCAAAAATTAATCAAAAATTGTATTACGATGAAGAAACTTCATTCAAGTCGTGTCCCATAAATTCGAAAGTTACCATATTGGTATGCAATACTTTGAGTAATATCTTATCAAAAAAAAAATGCTTCTCTGCCTCTCATTCTGGATCAGAAAAAAAAAGAAAAACAAAAAAAAATTTATAATTCTCCCGACAAATTGACTGATCGCATTACCTTCGCGGTTTGCGGTAGAAAGCTGATCCAACCTTAATGCAGCTTCGAGTTGCAACGATCGTACGTTTCTCTCGCGTGTCGATGTTCTACGTACTACATTTATAAATTTTTTCTTTTTCTTTTTTTACACACACATATATACATTTATCTTATAAAAAACACGAAAACTTAACCGAGATAATCTTAATAATATTAATGATAAGTAAAAAACCGCTAGCTCTGTAACGAGATTCGCGTGTTCATCATCGATCGAACAGAAAGAAAATTCTCACGAAAAATGCAGGACGAATGAAAAGTTTTGTGTGAATTTTTTTTTTTTTCAGATAGTTAAATTGTAAGAGTATTCTGTAAAACTATAAGCCGTAATTAAACCGTAAGTCTAGTCAACGAAATCTCGTGTAAGATTAATTGACTTTTATAGTCACTTAAAAAGTTTTTGTAGCCGTTCTGTATTGATTTTATTTCTGTTGTTATTATTTTTTGTTTTCCCATAAAAGTTATAGAAACAAAGAAGTAAGAAAAAGAGAGATAGAAAGAAAGAAGAGAGAGAGAGAGAGAGAGAGAGAGAGAGAGAGAGAGAGAGAGAGAGAGAGAGAGAGAGATAATAATAAATAATAAAAAATGACATAAATATTCAAAATAGATAACTGTTTATATATCTATATATATATAATAAATACTTATTTAATTTAATTTTTTCTATACAATTATTTTTGGTAGAGATCCACGGAACAGCTGACACGGGGCAGTACGACTTCGTTGGAACAAAGCACGTCAAGTGATAAAGAGGGTAACACGGTGAATAAACAGACGATACCCAAGATCATGAGCGTTTGTAAGAACACGATACGCTGGGTACTCCTGATCGATATCCTGATAGCATTAACAGGTTAGAATAATATATATATATATTTTTTTTTCAATCTACATATTTGCGTTCCAGTTGCCGAACAACGATTACATTTACAAATGCAACTAATCGAATTACTTTTTAATGCATATCTCTGTACGTGCATAAACATATACATATATACGTGCATACATATACGCGCGTGTGTGAATGTGTGTGTATACACGTATATGCATTGCACGTAGGTATGCATGTACATAAATGAATACTTTCAATTAGACTTTCTCGCGCTTATAAGGATAGTAAAATGACAATAATAGCAACGAAAATTTAACTTGGAGGACTACGAACCTTGTAATATAATACTGAACACCAGATGGTTCTTCGTCTAGAATTTTCCGGGCAATAAGCTAGCACTATTAAATTTACGCTCATCTTTCTCTTTCTCTCTCGTATGTAATGATATATAGGCGTATAATGTATCATTGGACTAACGAACCGTATAAAATGAAAGTGACACGTCTTTTTTTTAATATTTTTCTTTTTTTTTTATTTTTTCTTTTTCCTTTCTTTTTTTTTTTACGAAAAGGTATCGTATTTATACATCAAGGAGTTATTATTTGTTCGATTATTTATTCTTTCTTAAATTTCCATAAGACGATATTATGTAACGTCAATGGTGTTTCTATAAAATATTTTTATTCATTTAGTCGGACATCATTGTTGATATTAATTATTCCATAAATCAAATATATTTATCTATGTGATTTATCATTGAAATCAAGTAATGTTAGCACAAGTTCGAATTTATTCTATCCTACTGTCTATTGTGAGTCATAAGGCTCCAATAAGCTGATTCACTTCAGAATAAACTCAAGAGACACATAGTTTATTACCTGAGTAGACCCGTTTTCAATTTTACTTTGTTAAGTGTTAGCCAATGGTACAGTATATAACCAGGTGCTGCTGTTAGCGAAGGTTTATAAGCAAATACTTGCGTTTGTTCTCTTTTCTTATCTACCGGTTAAATAACACTCGCAAAATAAATTTGGAACAACTTGCTCATACATCTATCTAGATATTTATCTGTCCATATATATACGTATATTTGCATGTATGCATTGCACGCATGTATGCATATATGCATACACATATATATATATATATATACATATACATACGTATGTATATATAATATTATATATATGATCACACTTAATCGACCGTAATATTTGACGTTTTTATTGAACAAGAAAATGACAAAAAAAAAAGAAAGAAAAAAAAATATTCAGAGAGAAGAAAATGAATCAAAGACGATTCGAATTGACAAACTCTATCTTTCTTTGGGGATGAGGGGAATTAGGGGGATGAGGGGGATGAGGGGGATGAGTGGGAGAAAATTAACCCCTCGCTCTTCTCTTAGGGAATAAAAGAAAATGTTGGTACGAGAGAATCGGCAAGATTTTACTACGGAGTAATGCGTCACGTGGGCTTTCTCTCTCTCTCTCTCTCTCTCTCTCTCTGTTCCCCCACTCTTTCTTTTTCCCCCCTCTCTCGTACAGTATGCATCAATTCAAATAACGCGCATGCGCGAAGTTAGACACGCTTACGTATTTTAAAAGTCTCTTAAGAATGGTCATAGCTTGATAGCGATGAGTGCTGTTTCTCACTTTGTCTTTTTTGTTTCTCTCTCTCTCTATCTATCTCCCCCCTCCCTCTCTCTCTCTCCGTACGTATATATATATATATATATATATATCTCTTCATCTATCTATCGTCTGCTACCCTATCTATCTGTCTTCTCTCTCTCTCTCTCTCTCTTGTGTCGATTCTCTTCGTTCGTTTTGTGTCAACCGTAGCGCACGCATCACTTTTCTTTTGGAATAAAATGACACTACAAAATGCATCCGATTCGCACAACGAAGAAAAATGGAAACACAAAATTGTTCGTAATTGGGAGAAGATAGTTGCATTGTCATCCCAACGACGTAATCAGTACAGCTTCCGTAAGTTGCTAAAAGAAGATTACCATCGTCGTTCGTCTTTTTATTTTTTTTTCTTATTTTTTTTTATTTTTTTATTTTTTTTAGAATTCTTTTTTCTTTTTCTTTTTACTTCGTTCGTCGTTTTTTTTTTTTTGCTTTTCCTTGAAATTTTTCATTCGCCCATATTTGGCGAACTTACGCACTCTAACGTTATTTTATAATCTTATTTATTCGTGCTATTACTTTTTTAATCTATTTTATTAACATCTATTAGCCGACTATTAACAAACATGATATTGCTAATAATCAATGTCAATGATTATCCGTAACGTTTTTGAATGGTGTCTTATATCGAAGGTCATCTTTTTACTTCTTAGTTCTTACTCCCTTCTCCTCACCCCTAATAATCGTATACATTCGAACTTCGCATCTTACTTTTCCTATTAACGTCATTTTTAGTTTTAACTCATCGACAAAGTGAAAAACATACTTTGTTAAATCTTAATGTCAATGATTATTCACTCGTATTTGCATGACTTCTTATTTTACGTCGAAACTTTTCCATTACCTGAATAAATGTTTAAACGTGTATTCCATTTAGAAATAATTTCGTTGATCGTTACGAATTAATCGATTAAGGGGAGAATGAAATTATGTCGGATAGATTTCACCGATTAAAAAAGAAATAATAATAATAAAAATTAAAAGAAAAAAAAAAGAAAAAGAAAAAGAAAAAGGTAGAAGAAAATGAAAAGAAAATATTTGTTAATCACTCGTCCAAGAAAATTCTTATTTGCGTGGACTTTTACCTTTTGAAAAAAACTACGAGGATAAGTCGTAAATAACATCCGACGTGTTTATGGATTTTCGATTCTTCGGTAGGATCACTCATACTGATAATGTTCATGGAATTCTATCTATATAATATCCTTTTTTCCTTTCAGTGATCGTGCTTATGGGATTATTGGAATTTGGAAAATTTCCACGCAATCAAATCGGCTTTCTTTGTAACGATCCAAAACTTTCGTTCAAATTTATGGGGGATACCATCTCCGTTCTTGTTTTACTTTGTGTCACCGCTTTTATGCCGATTGTTGTGGTAAGTGTGTGTATGTACATATGTGTGTGTGTGTGTGTGTGTGTTATGGGGAAATATATTTTTTGTTTTTTCCAATGATTCGTCATCGGAAATATATAAAAACAAGTTTCCTTTCTCGAATATGCTTCCTCTCTTAAACTTAAGTTTAATCGTATCTTAGAGTTTCATTTATCACTGTAAATGTTTGCGTCATTGATTATTTAACTATTTCTTATAGATGTGGGTCACAGAATACACGTGTCATGCTAGAAATTGTTACGATAAGGAAACGGAGTGTAACGAATCAAGATTAAAGCAAGTTTGGTTTTGGTATGGCCATTATACAATAGGAATTGTCGCACTTGTTGTTGGTTGTAACATTATGAAAGTTGTCGTCGGAGAACCCAGGCCACATTTCTTTGATACATGTCAACCATTAGAAGCTCAAAATTGCACCAACGAGTACGTATATATACATACATATACATATATATATAATTAATCATTTTTTCATAATACTATATATACCTGATACATTTGACGTACCTTTTCATAAAAATTATTTTAAAAAAATAATTGCATTCTTTTTTTATGCAATCACATGATCGGTTATGTAGAAATCTGTGAATATCGACAATTATAATATAAATCTACAATTACCGACAACGTTTCATTCGATTTTGATAAAACGCGTTTCGGTTTTGTATATTAGAATATATTGTACATACATACATACATACATACATCTTATTTATCTTAGTTGAAATATTATAAAATGAATGAAATATAAATTATCTTGCAATTGCATTTATCGACCGATCAAACGAAATAAATTTTTGTTCTCGTATCGACCGTAGATTCTGTTTGTTCATTTCGACAGATTGACCTTATT
The DNA here is from genome assembly GCF_905475345.1 of Vespula vulgaris. Classification (NCBI taxonomy): domain Eukaryota; kingdom Metazoa; phylum Arthropoda; class Insecta; order Hymenoptera; family Vespidae; genus Vespula; species Vespula vulgaris. The sequence goes on from NC_066589.1 coordinate 9,340,583, forward strand.
TTATATATATAATTCCAAATGAAATAATATTTTTCTTAATTTTTAATTATGTGCACAGGTATATCGAGTCGTATACTTGCACGAATTCGATCGATTCGAATTGGTTCATAGAGGATTCGAGTAAATCTTTTCCATCGTCTCACTCGGCTCTTTCTGTGTTCACGTCGATTTTTATTGGTGTAAGTATTTCAATAATTATATTATAAATTTTATATACATATATATTTAAACAAGAACAAAAATATAATAAAATAAAATACATTCTTAACAATTGAATAATTGAATATATTTACAGAGTTATCTGCAAGAACGTATGACGGACAAAACCTTACTTATGAAGGCATGGTTTCAATTCTTGACATCAATATGGGCAGTAATATGTTCGTTGAGTAGAATTGCAGATCACAGACACCATTGGTGGGACGTTTTGGCCGGTTTAATTATAGGAACGATCACTGCCATCTTAGTCGTGATATTTCGAGTTAACTTATTCCGTTTGGAAAGAAAAACATCGTCCAAACGAGTTAAAAGTGATTTCATTGGTAACGAGCAAGTTGCTTGTTTCGATGAGAAAAATTATCAGAGTAAAAAAAAATTAGTGAATAGTGCTCACAACGTCGACATTCCCGAAGACCGTGAATTACGTGATATCACGGTATCTTGGAAAGAATGACAATAATGAACGAAGAGAATGAAAATGTGACAAACTGTGCTCGATAGAGACTAGGAGAAAAAATAGAACGTTGCATTCTTACTTTTTTTTTTTTTTAATCGAATAAAATATTTTTAGTAATTCACTGAATCAATCATTAATAATTATTCACAATGGAAGGAAGGGGATGTATTTGATAGTCCAACAACATCCCCATAATAAGATATCGTTATCGAAACGCAATGCAAATACATAGTACCTTCTTAGTCGTAAATCATATATCTACATATATACGGCTATAATTTTAGCTTCATCCATAACATATAGTATTTCATTCATAATCGTAAAACGGGCACGTGTTATTAATAGCACCGCGATTAACAAATATTTTTTTCTTTTCTTTTTTCTTTTCTTTTATTTTATTTTATTTTATTTTATTTTTTTTTATATAGAGAGAACAACGATATCGATCGACGAAAGTAAATATCGATTGATCGTTAATGGGTATCCATGTGGAGTCATATTTTTTTTGTCCTTTTAGAAATAACTAATCTATCGTGTGCCGTCCCTTCCTGTAAGGATGATGAATTTTCGCGTTTTTATAGTTCACCGATAAGATATATAATACATTTGAAAACCGTTCATGCGCCTCCGTCATATGTAATATATCATCTTTTAATACACATCGATAAAGAATATTTTTCCATGTAGATTTTGTAGGGATATATATATATATATATATATATATATATATATATATATTCTGTCGTTAACTGATAAATCGCGAAATTGTGTATATTATTTTTTTATCCTAAAGTATTCCACTATGTAAGTATATATGGATATAGTTATAGATACGAATATTTTTTGGAATATTAACATCGTGAAAAGACAGAACGTAAAGACAGAATACATTCGTAAGATTTATGATTTTGCGTACGATACTTTATTAAAATCATTCGAATATAAATTATCATTGTTGGTTTTACCTATGTAAAATTGCGATATGTATAATATAAAATATTAGATGATACAATAGATACATATTTTGTTATTGTTGTTGTTGTTGGTTGCTTGAATATGTTCCTTTAAGTATTAACTAAACGAAAATCAACTAAATAAAGATAGTATCTTCTCGTTAATGTTATTTACTGTAATTTAATTTATCTTTAATTTAATCAAAGAAATCAATTAGATTGAAACGCGTGTACTTGAAGAGGAATAAAAAAAAGGAAAAGAAAAATAATCATTTAAAGTAACATTCCAATTATGCTTAAGTTTTTACACGTTTATTTAACATTTATTTGTGTATGTATACATTATTCCTAAAGCAGATTTTGCATGAGAGTATTAAAAAAAAATAAATAAATAAATAAAACAAACAACACCAGAAAATCTAATTTTTCTTCTATCAACTTTATGTCATCGACATTTAAATAGAAAGGTCTGGGACGAAATGTTCTCAAAATATATATGTATATCCAAAACTTCATAGTGCATGTAATCGTATTAAAGCTGAAATATTATATGTAGGACCAATAAGATTGTGAATAAAAGTGATAGTATTAAATATTACGAAACACAGATATAATAATAAAAAAAAAAAAAAACGTAACAGCGCCGTCCCAATAATTAACTTTTTCGATTGGTGCTTCCACCTATATATTATAAAGCTTAAAAAACAACCAAGAGAACGCATAACGATAAGTAAAAAAAAATATTAGACAAAAAAAAGTCCAGAAGCGTTAGACTGATACCGCACAAATCGACTTTAGCGCAAAACAAAAACAGAGTCAATTTTTAATATAAAAATCGTTGCCTTAAATCACTTACGACAATGTATATGCATGTAACACGGCAATTATTCCGGAAGAAAGTAAAATCTCCATGTAGGTATATAAATATATTATTTGTATTATTCCAAGCGTTAATAATTATTTTTACCTAATTAACGCGAGCGAATGCAAATAAAGAGGACTTGTAAATAATCTATAGCTCTATATAGATATTTGTCAATTACCGTTAATGTGACATTTTTTTTTCGAACGAATAAAGAGAAGAGAAAAAAGTTGGAAAAGTAATATATATATATTTGTTATATACAATATATATATATATATATATTCGTATACATACGTATATATTTATATTTATAAGAGCCCATTATTGCTAAAGATTAATATCCGAAAAGAAAAGGGGAATAAATCAGATATTATCGCGGGCAGCGTTGAAGAATAAAGAAATAAATAAAAAGTAACGAGCAAAAAAAGCAAGATGGAGGAGTGGAGGGAAATAAAAATGACGTTTAAACGATCCCGCGTGCGCGCGCGCGGGAAAAAGCGAGCGCGGGCGAGAGAATAATAATAATAATAAAAAAAAAGAGAGAGAGAGAAACAAAAAGAGAGGAAAGAAATCAAAAAAAAAAAAAACAGAAAAACGAAAAAAAAACGAAAAAGGAGAGAGAGGGAAAGAGAAAGAAGGGGAGAAAAAAGGAAGAAAACGACGAAACGAGCCGAAAAAAGAAAAAGAAGAAAAAAAACAGGGAAAAGGAAAAAAGAAGAGAAGAGAAGGAAAAAAAAAATAGAGAAAGAAAAAGGTGAGCGAAAGCGATTTATCCGGATCGATGCGATCAAGGATGTCATAAAGGTCGGCGGCGTAGAGCTTTTTTTTCGAGGTCAAGCGGATATCCAAAACGAGCGTCACGACGACGATTTAATTCGGTGGTCGCGGCGCGTAGAACGCGCGTTACGCGATGCTCGTGTGTCGAAGGCATTTTTTTCTCTTGGTTTGTGTGTGTGTGTGCGCGTGTGTACGTCTGTCTCTTTCTCTCTGTACGAGTCTCTCGCGTGACTCTTCCTCTTTTTTTCTCTACCTCCAGTTTCCTCCCTTGCCGCGCGGCACCCTCCCGACAAAACAATTGGTTAGGAGGATGGCTTGCCAAGGGGTGGGAGGAGGGCGGTTAGTCGGTTGCGTGGGAGGAGGAGGAGATGATGGAGGTAGAGGATGAGGATGAGGATGAGGATGAAGAGGAGGAAGGCGAAGCGAAGAGGGAGGAAGAAGGGAGATTGGCGCAATACAACGCGCGGAGCCTGGATGAGAGAGATGAAGTGGCAGATTAACGTCAACCGACGTGGGCCATTCATAACGGGGCTCTTTCGCCGGTGTGCGCCTCGCGTATGTACGAACTCTCCGCTACGACGATTTATAGAATTGGAAAAACGATATCGGAAAAATAGTAAACTTTATTGATGAATCCCTTCTACCGGAGCTCTCTAAGCGATATCGCGTGGAACTGCTGCCACCGCCGCCACCACCGCTGCTGTTGATGGTGGTGGTGGTGGTGGTGGTGGTGGTGGTGGTGGTGCTTCTGCTACTGCTGCTGGTGGTGCTACTGCTGGTGGTGCCGTAGAGGTGGAGGTGGAGGTGGAGGTGGAGGTGGCGGCCCAGAGAGTCCGACCACATTCCCGCGGTGCTACAGGTGGCATGTAAGCCAATCGTCGATTCCGTATATACACCCCCGCCCTCCCTACCTCCCTACCTCCCTCCATCCATCCCTTCCTCCCTCTCACCCTTTGACTGACACTTGCCACTCTTCGTTAAACGTTTTCAAAGCGCGCACGACCCGATCTCGCGTGGTGCATGAAAAAGAAAAAAGAGGAGAGAAAAAGAAAAACAGAAAAAAAGAAAAGAAAAAAGGAGAGAGAGAGAGAGAATCGGAGACAGAGAAAAAGAACTACCTAACCATAAATCTGTCCACGTGTTTGTCACAGTCGTCGTCGTCGTCGTCGTCGTCGTCGTCGTCGGCCTCGTCATTCTTGTTGTCAGGGTTGCATCGGACGTTTTCTCTCGAAGAAACCCCCTTTTTTCTCTTTTATATTCTTTTTCTCTAGTTCGTAGAAATAAGAGACGATCTTTTACAAGGGCCTGACTTGAACGAACATACAGTCGACTAGAATCAAGACATTCGTAGTCGAATAGAAGAATATCGTTAGAAACATAGACGGATTTAAGGAACGAACGATCGTTTGATTTCGTTTTTAACGGATTCGTCCGTTCGTTGGAACCATTCCCATTGGAGTCGGTGTAAAGAGAGGCAGGACACGATCGATCGATTTCGAGCTTTCTCTGTCTCTCTCTCTCTCTCTCTCTCTCTCTCTCTCTCTCCGTCTCTCTATCTATCTATCTATCTCTATCTCTATTTCTCACTCGTTCTCTCTCTCTCCCTCTCTCTCTCTATCTTTTTCTTTCTTATTCGAAGGGAAAAGAAAGAGAATCATTTAAGAACGTCGTCGTAAGTTTTTTCATGGCGTCGAATAGTAATCGAACGGGTCGACGAAGTAGAGTTCTACCTGATGGAGTCAGGCCGATGGTGATACCGGATGGACTTGTTCGGAGAGGAACAAGAGATCGTTGGAGGACCAGTGGAAGGAAAAAGAAAGAAAGAGAGAGAGAGAGAGAGAGAAAGGGTAGATAATATAAGACGAAAGGATTTTGGTGTTTGGTTCCGTCTGGGTTGGACGAACGCAGCGACGAATCTCTTGAAGAAGACAAGAGAAGGAGTAGCAAAGAAAAAGACAGAGATAGAGACACACAAAGAGAGAGAGAGAAAGCGAGCTACGGGTTCCGTAGCTTTTACGGGCTTTAATATCGCGACATTCCCTTTATTGTGGGAACGGGGCACAACGCGAGATCCACTTTAATCCTAATATACCATACGTATTCGGCCGCGGCGAAAGTGATGCCCCGCCCTGCTACATAAAAAAGAAATTTTCAAGTCCCAATCGAGTCGAACCGGACGAGATCATCGTGCAGACATCATCGGGACGATGACGCGCACGCTATGCCATCGAGATCTTGCCGAAAGTCCCGCAAGATGGCGGCTCGTATCACAAGAGAGACTACGCCAGTATGGACAAAACATCTTCCAACGGCGATGTTTGTCCGAGGTATCGGCGAAACTCTTGTCCGCGGTTCAACGGGAAAATATATATTTCCATGGGGATTCTGGCAAATAGAAATAAAAATTTTTCTCTGAATAAACTCGGCCAGGTCGTTCACCGACGATCAACAAAAAATTTCGATCGATTCGTGACGTTAGATAATTGATTGAAAATATCTTTCTCGGACGACCAGTCAATAGTTGTTACGTCGTGGGGCAGAGGCAAGGGAGAACGTGCACCAAGCCCAGAAGGACGTCCTGTGACGCATTCAATTGAAAATCTCAAGGCACCCTCATACACCGTCGGAAGATAATATATAGGGTTACATTACATGCAAAATCGATCACTTATTTCGACTGGGAATAAGACTTTTTAATAAAATCCTGCGTTTTCTTTTCCCTTTTTTGTGTGTGTGTGTTTTTTTTTATTTTCCTTCTCCGCGGAGGTCTTTTTTTTTCCTTTTTTTTCCTTGTTTTTTTTTTTTCTTCTTTCACCGTGTTAAAGCACGGAGAAAAGCGCGGTACGCGGCGCGCGGCGTGCGGCGCGCAGCGTGCGGCGTGCGGCGTGCGGCGTGCGGCGAGCGCGGTGCATCGCACGTATAGCCGTACCCCGCGCGTATATCCTTTGAATTTTCGATTCGAATCTACTTCCCCGTGCCCCTCCCTTCTACCCTCATCAGCTCCCTTTTCCCCCGTCGCCGTTACCCACCCACCCTCTCTCTCTCTCTCTCTCTCTCTCTCTCTCCATCTCTTTTCCCTCCTAGTTGCCTCCACCCCACCCTTTATTACCTCCAGCTAACGCGGAATTACGCGGCCTCTGTTAATCTAAAAATCGCATTCGTTTTCCACCAATCGATCGCGCATACGTACATAGTTTACATCGAAAAGAATCGTGCCCGCGTTCCGTCTGATATTACTAATAACTCATGTTTCCGTAACGGATTGAAAATATTAATGACGTCACATCGATCGACCATTGCGCCGCTTAAAATTCTCTAATAGGAATCGGGCAAAAGCCTACTACGACGTCTACTACACTACTACTCTACCACATTACTATTCCTTTCCCCACCTCGCTTGAACGCGCCCAAGCCAACTTCTACTACGGCTTTCGATGGACGCATGAATCGATCGATCGATCGATCGATCGATCGATCGATTGGTCGATCGGTCGGTCGATTCTCGAAAATTTCAATTTCCTCAAAACCTGATGGTCGTTCCTAGTTTTTGGTTAATCTTTATATCATTTAGCTATCACTTTTTTTCTTCTTTCTTTATTCTTATTTTGTTTATTTGTTTTTCTTTCTTTCTTTTTTTCCTTCGTTCTTTATCGAACGTATGCACGGAAAAAGGAATAATAACAGCAGTGAGAATTGATTTGCGAAACTTCCTTTGAATTTTCCGACGTCGATCACAATTTTCATTTTCATTTTCATTTTCATTTTCGTTTTTGTTTTCGTTTTGTCCTCTCTCTTTCTTCTTTTTCCTTTTTTCCTTTCCTCTCTCTCTCTCTCTCTCTCCCTCTCTCTCTTTCTTTTTTTTCTTTTACTTCATTTTATAATAATACGTTCTTCATTACATACATATGTTGCATTGTCACTCCGTCAGTTCTCTTTTTTTAATACCTCATATATGTATTACTCTTTTTCACTTTTCTATCCATACCAGGCTTTCGCTCATGCGAAATAAACTCTCTGCTCTCTCTCTCTCTCTCTCTCTCTCTCTCTCTCTCTCTCTCTCTCTCTCTCTCTCTCTCTCTTCATCCTCTGTACCTGTAAAAATTCGAACGAGAACGCAAAGAGTCCATAGATCTTTTAACGGATCTCTCTCTCTCTCTCTCTCTCTCTCTCTCTCTCTCTCTCTCTCTCTCTCTTCCTCTCTTTCGTGCGTTTTACCGTTTCACACGCGAATATTCGTTTTATCGAATTTGGAGGTTAACTCTTGTGAGCGTATAGCAATATTTCGGCGGCCATGTTACTATATCGTCGAATAAGAATGAAAATCAGGCTCGCATAATGATCCGCGCAGGTACGCCTGCGTTTCGGGGAACCATTCTCGAAATACACCTTCGAAAATCATCGCCGCACGAGAGAGGGAGAGAGACAGAGAGAGAGATAGATCGACAGAGAGAGAGAGAGAGAGAGAGAGAGAGAGAGAGAACAGACAGACCCATGTTCGGAGTGTCTGCTTGCTTGTATTGGAATAAATAACGAAAGAGGGAGAAAGAGATAGAGACGGAGATAGGAATAGACAGATAGAAATAGAGATAAAGATAGAGATAGAGAGAGAAAAAAATAGAAAAGAAAGAGAGACAAAAAGGGCGAGAATGAGAGTGAGAGAGAGAGAAAGAGAAAGAAAGAGGGAAGTAAAAGTAAAAATAAAAAATCGAGAGAAAAGAAGAATTCATCGACGTCTGCCCACGTCGATCCTTTTAACATTTTCCGACGATGAGTCGCGACGAACGGCAGAAGCGAATTCCGTTAATCGATAACGAAAGAGAGCGAGAGAGCAAGAGAGAGAGAAAGAGAGAAAGAGACAGACGGACAGATAGACAGAAAGAGAGAGAAAGAACGATGGCTATATATATATATATTACATATATATGTATCTATATATGTATATGTATGTATATATGTATCTAGAATACGTTTAACGGAAAGAAAGAATATGCAGTTATGCATAAGAATATATTTCGCTCACTTCGCAAGCATAATGCACGCTCGCGCACGCGTTCTCCCTTATCCTTCATTTCTTTTTTTGTTATTCTCTTTTTTCTTCCTTTTTTTCTCCACTATCCCTCTCTCTCTCTCTCTCTCTCTTTACATCGTTCGCTAGGACTCCTCCTCGTCAGACTCTCGCTACCGTATCCGCTGTCATTATGCGCGCTCTCTCTATTGTCTTCGCTTTCGAAAAAGCCGCCGCCATAGTCTATCCATCTATCTCTATCTATCTACCCATCTACCTATCTCTCTTTCTCTCTTTTTCTCTCTTTATCTTTCGTTTTCAAGAGAAACTCCTACGTGCACTCTCCTACGTAGCCGAAGAATATTTCCTTTTTCAAGCGTTCTCTTTCGCCGTATCATTCGCGAGAATTTATGTGGTATATACGTGTGTGTGTCTATATATATATATATATATATATATATATATACGATAGATATCCGAGCGTATCTACGCATACATACACATAAGGATACTCTAAGGTACTTCGCTATACGTATATAAATGTATGTGTTTTATACACACACACAGAGAACACAACATATTCGACAAAGTCCGGCATTGGACCGACCGAACGGCGACGACGACGATGACGACGACGACGACGACGACGACGACGACGACGGCGGCGGCGACAGCGACGACGACGTCCGTTCATGAGTCATTTGCATTATATACGGTAAACACGACTTTGGACGAAAATCCACGGAGAGATAGATATATGTATGCATGTATATTGTATGTATGTATGTATGTATGTATATATAATACTTGTATTAGAACGTGATTTCAAGGTGACCGACGACGATTCTTCTGGAATCATCATCAGTTAAATAGATCATGATATTTATATTATTCTTTGATATAAAACAGAGAGAGAGAGAGAGAGAGAGAGAGAGAGATAGAATGAAGATGAAGAAAAAAAGAATTGCAAAATCGAATGACGCGATGATAATTGATAGAAAAACAAGTAGCAGGAGCATAAAAAAAGCGATTTACATATGTACATATAACGTATACTTCACTCTAGGAATTCTTCTAATCACCTCTCTCTCTCTTTCTCCTTACCATACATATATATATATATATATATATATATATATATATATGAACGTATATATATATATATATATAATGTATGTACGTATGTATGTATGTATCAATCTTACGCCTTTCGTCCTCACATATATACGTGGATACGTATATAAGAATGAACGACGGCGAGTAAAAACGCGAACGCGGCCGTCCCGCATCCTTATCCGTTCGTTCTTTGCTCGATGGTAGCCGAGGGACGACGGCAAAGGACGGAAAGAGCCGAAAACTTTAGCTGGAAGACAAAACGGACGACTAACGGTGCAACTTGTGTAATGTCGGGAGAGAAAAAGAGAAAAAGAGAAAAAGAGAAAGAGAAAGAGGGAGAGAGATAGATAGATAGAGAGAGAGAGAGAGAGAGAGAGAGAGAGAGAGAGAGAGAGAGAGAGAGAGAGCTTGCATATTTTTGACGAGTCTCCGTTTTCCAACGATAAGAGAAAGAAAAAGAGAACGAGAGAAAGAAAGAGAGAGAGAGAGAGAGATGAGAAAACGACGAGAAGTAGCGTTACGAGTGCGAGAAACGGAGAATGGTAGAGAGAGAGAGAGAAAAAGAAAAAGAGAGAGAGAGAGAAGAGGATCCCGTCGTTCGGTGGCTCTTCCACCTGCCGGCGGCCCTTACCGGCCCTAACCGGACGGTAATAAAAGGCTCCGGTGGTAGGTTGTTTAGGGCGCGTTCAAACCGGCGGAGCGCGACTAGAGAGAGAAGAAGAAGAACGGTGTAAACTGGGGTGGTGAACGCGAAGAAGAAGGTGGAGGAGAAGAAGAAGAACGAGAAAGAAGAAGAAGAAGAAGAAGAAGTAGTAGAAGAATAAAGAAAAGAAGAGAAGAAAAGTAGAAGAAAAGTAGAAGAGGAATGAGGAGAAGGAGAGAAAAGAGAAATAAGATGGATAAAGAAGAAGAGAAGAAGAAGGAAGAGAGAGAGAGAGCGAGAGAAAAGAGACTCCCTTAATTTGACGATATCCGCTTTAACGAAAAGGAGCTTGATACCTTCCCTTTAATATATACAACATAAAAAGTTTCACGACGAATAAAGCGAGCGGAGTAGTAGCGGGAGTGAGCGAGGGAGTGAAAGAGAGAAAGAGAAAGAGAGAGAGAGAGAGAGAGAAAGATAGAAACAGAGAGACGGAGATAGCGCGAGCGTACGTAGAGAGAGGAAGAGGGAGGATAGAGGGAGAAGGGAGATAGCGAGTATAGGTAGAAAGAGAGAGATGGAAGTAGCGAGGGAGTACGGCCGGGAGGAAAACGATGGGAAGGGGAAGGAGGACACATACAGAGTGTGAGCTACGAGCAGCTCGATGGTGGGAGAAGGACCGAGCGAGCGAATGAGCGAGCGAGTGAGAGAGAGAGAAAGAGGGAGTGAGAAAGAGAGGGAGCGCGCGCGCGCATTTTCGTGGCAGTGAGAAAGAGACGACGAGAGTGCGGGCAACCGGCCAGCGAGATAGGAGCGAGAGAGAGAGAGAAAGAGAGAGAGAGAATACGAGCTATACGACACGGCGCGACGACGACGACGACGACGACGACGAGAACAAGAGTAACGTTTGAAAATGTTTTGTCCGTCGTCGCGAAGTTCGGACGTACGTCGTTCGATTATTTCGAACGTTTCCACGTTAGACGTTACTTCGTCTTGAGTTTTAACCTCTCCGAAAAACGACGTGAGACCATTTCCACCTTCGAGAAGTGATTGTCACCTCGTAGCGAGTTCTTTTTTCATGGAGCTCCGGACAATAGTTGTTCGGTATCGCGTTGGCTAGACGAGAACGACGCTCGCTGCGAGTGAGTGTGAGAGAGAGAGGGAGAGAGAGAGGGAGAGAGAGAGAGGGAGAGAGAGAGACAAAGACAGAGAGATTGTGCGAGAAAGACGCGAAATGAGGGAGCTGGGAGTAAGAGAAGTATAGATGAGAGAGAAAGAGAGGGAGAGAGAGAGAGAGAGAGAGAGAGAGAGAGAGAGAATGGGAGTGAAATAGGAAGGGCAGCTGAGAGATAGACGAAGAGAGAAAATGTATATATATATAGATATATATATATACTATGTAATATGTATGTACATATATACATATATACCTGTAGTTATACATATGTATATTTATGTACATATATATATGTGTATAATATATATAAATAATATATATGTATAACTAATCGTAGAGCGAATTATATAAGTCATGTGCGTAGAAACGCGTTCTATATAAATATAATACTTACGTAATATATAAATATATATATATATATGTAAATATATTTATGTATATATCCATATAAATACATATGTAAATACATTTATATATATGTATATATTATATTTCTATATAGATTTCTCTAGATTATATACTATATGCTTAGGTGAAATATATAAATACATACATATATATATGTGTGTGCGTGTATATGTATTTTAGGTAGGTGTAGGTATATATATATGTACATATGTATGTAGAGCGAGAGCGAGATAGAGACGAACGGGCAGAGACGATGGCTCCAAGCTTTGGCGGTTTCTGTATTGTCCACGCACCGCCGCGAGCTAACGTTCCCGAAATTTGAGTCGGCCTTCTAGAAAGAAAATTTCTCTCTGCTTCGACCTAGCACCGTCTACGTAAGGTTTTCAGAGAGAAATTTTTTTTTTTCGACCATTAGAAAAATTCTTGGAGAATGTCGACGTTCGGGCAACGAGTCAATTCCATAGCCGTCCGGGCAAGGTCTCGTTTATTTTTGCATTTTAAGGCATTGAAGAAAAGAAAATGTTAAAAAATAGGAAAAAGCGAGCGCTCGGGCATAGGGTGGACCAGGGGGTGAGGGTAGACCAGAGAAAAAGAGAGAGAGAGAGAGAGAGAAAGAGAAAGAATGAGAAAGAGAAAGAAAGGAAAAAAGAAAGAAAGAAAAAGAGAAAAAGAAAGAGAGAGAGAGAGAGAGAGACGAGAGGGGATCGGAGATGATGTGCACAAAAACGTACCGACGAACGCACAATGAAGCAAAAGGGTGGTACCTAACCTATCTACGTGAAGTATAAATCCATAGGTTCACGAAAGAGTTGAAACGACGCGATCGCGTACGGAGCGTAAGAAGAAAGGAAAAAAAAAGAAAAGAGAAAGAAAAAGGAAAAAAGGGAGAGAAAGACTAAGAGAGTAGGAGGGGGAGAGAGAGAGAGAGAGAAAGAGAGAAGAAACGGGGCGAAAAAGAAGACCGACTAAATTCGTTTCCTCCGTGAAAATGATTGAAAATACACCGTACATCCTCTTACCCGAGATAGCAATTTTTCTTTCTTCTTTCTTCTTTCTCTCTCTCTCTCTCTCTCTCTCTTTCTCTTTCTCTCTTTCTATCTCTTATTTTATCGAAATACTTCACGTCCATTGGCAGGATTTTATTATTTCCTCCAAAATGTTTCGAATTGAGCTTTCAACACTTTTCACTTATCTCCTCTCTCTCTCTCTCTCTCTCTCTCTCTCTCTCTCTCTCTCTCTCTGTTTGTCTCTCTCTCTTTTTTTGGTTTTTCCTTTTTTTTTTTAATAAACCAATTTTCTCTCCCAACAATCGTAATATTATTAAATTTACGCTCGACGAAGATATTACATTGAAAATTGAAGTTGGCGAAGAACTAAATTGAAAAAAAAAGAAATAATAATAATAATAATAATAATAATAATAATAATAATAACAATAATAATAATAATAGTAAAAGATATAAAAAAAGGGAGAAGGTAGAAAAAGAAGAGAAGAAAAAGAAAGAAAAAATTCAATCGTCGAACGTATCACAAATGTCGTTTTATATTTTTAAGTCGCCATTACGTTTCGTCCATATATTTTCCAAATCTTTGGCGATATTCATGGCTATCGCTTTGAAAACGCAGAAACGTGTTTTGTGCTCACGTATATAAATACATATGTATATATATACGCGTGTATATATATATGTGTGTCTATATATATATGTATGTATGTATGTATGTATATATAAACATATATACATACGTACATACGTATGCATGTATGTAGTAAAAGAGCAAATCGATATGCGACAATTTGCTGGCTACGACGAAAACACACACGAACGTACTTGAAATGATCTGACGATTATTTATTCGACCTGTTTATTTTTGGTTCTCTTTTATTTTCGTTTTGTTTTGTTTTTTCTTTTTTTACTTTCTTGTCTCTCGTTTTCTTTTTTTCTCCTATTTTTTGCTTCTGTTTTCCTTTTTTTTTTTTTCAAATCTTACGCGACTTTTACCACCACCACCATCACCACCACCACCACCACCACCACCACCACCACTACGAACACAACAATATTATCGTTGTGCGCGCTGGTGCCTATCTGAGACACACACCGAGGTTGACTTTCCTGTTCGACCTACTTTGGGGGAACTGATAATTTTATATAAGGAACGAATCGTCTAAAGTTAAATATCGCCGCGCTGCGCTCTATTCGACTACTACTAGAATCGTAAAAAGTTATTATCCTAGAATTTCGAAGGAGGGCACACAGACACAGATACAGATACAGACACACACACACACGTGCGCATGCATACACAGAGAGAAAGAGAGAGAGAGAGAGAGAGAGAAGAGACAACTAAATGTCATACCTATTTTTGTTCTTTCTTCCTTCTCCATATCTATATATATACATATATATATATATATGTGTATATATATTGTATTTATATACATATAGAATGGGAGATATCGTTTCTACGAAACGCATTCCTCATTTTATTTTCTATTTTAATGATTTTATAAAATCTCCATAGGGCACTATTGGGCCCCAAGAAATATATCAGCTACGTAAAGTGCTATGTGACAATGTTAGCACCATGTTCTCGATTACGTCATCAGTATTCGTGGGAGCAGTGACGTACTATTTATGCGCGAACGTTACGAAGAGGGAAAAAGAAACAAAGAGAGAGAGAGAAAGAGAGAACAGAGAAATAGAAAGAGAGAGAGAGAGAGAGAGAGAGAGAGAGAGAGAGAGAGAGAAGCAGTAGTGCCATGTATATGCATATATATATATATATATATATAT
>NC_066589.1:9357500-9375000 GCF_905475345.1 Vespula vulgaris
ACTACACACACACACAGATATATATATACATAAACAACATATGTATATATATATTTATGTATGTATATATATTTATTAAAACGTTTTAAAATGTAAATTAACTTAGTTCGTACGTAGTATCGAAGTGCAATCGTTAGCAGCAAGGCAGATAAGAAGACGATGTTTCATTGGAACGTTGCGTCTGATTCATTTGAGATTAGATAGGCGTTACTGTCATATATATAGGTTATAACGAAGAAAAAGATATTAATTTCTTTTATTCTTTTGCTTTTCCCAAATCAACAGAAATATATATATATATATAAACGAAGTAAATAACTCTAAAAGAAAATCGTAAATTCGTACGTACCTGAGAGAGACGTTTCGTTTTCGTTTACAATTTTCTTCTTCGAACAAAAGTCTTATTCGTCAACGATGAAGAATGTAATGGAAATAGGATAAAGAATTGTATACGTATAAACACAAATATACACACACACATACACACATTTAAGAATGTCTCTTTGAAGAATAAGAGTCTCTTCCTCGTAAGATTTACAGTTATTTATATATATTTACTCTTTTGCAAATTTTAATGAAGGACTAATCATAATGCATCCTCGTAAAATGTCGAGCATTTCCGTGAGCGATCGGTCGGTCGGTAAGCAGGACGTTGTTACGTTCTACCGATCGAACGTGATTGAGCTATTACTTGGAACAGGTGCCCTCTTTGTCATTTATTTTTGTCAATATATTAGTCATATGGAAACTGGAGAGAGAGAGAGAGAGAGAGAGAAACTAAATGGTCCGTCGATCTTTTGTTCGTCAGAGATGCGAGACTGTGTTTATACAATACTTTCACGTTAATCGTTCTTTGTACCATTTATGAAATAGATATAACATTTCTTTCGAAAAATTCGAATATATATATATATAAAAATATATAATATAATATATATAAATATAAAAATAAATATTATATATAAAAATAAAAATTATTACTTATAATGTATTATATAGATATCTATATAATAACAATAATTATTCAGTTTTATCGTATTGTCTATAATAATAAACAACATAATATTTAACAAAATCCATCCGATAAAATCATGATAGTATACCGAGATCTAGGATCGAGGATTTTGATTGAGCAATATTAAAGTAACTGTAATAAGAATAATTGCCCAATCGCGAAACATTACACACACACACACATATCCATGCATATATAACATATATATTTCGTCTACGTCGCATACGGATCCTCTCGGAACTAGAAAAATGGAAGTAGGATCGAGAAAAAAAGAGTGGGGGAAGCCGGACTACTCGAGTTACTTCGAAAATTATCAACGCCTTCGATTCCGAGAAAGAACTTGTGTGGCTCGCAGCGGGAGACTTCGACTCTCGCAACATTTACATACGCACAAACATAACGCACGTTCACGAAGAAAAAAAAAAGGAAAAAAAAAAGAGAAGGAAAAAGAACGAAAGAGAGAAAAAAAAACCCATTACGCGTGACCCAATCTCCATGACTACTTTCCGGCGCGGGAAGACCGAACGTTTCTGTCTTTTTTCTTTTTCTCTCTTTTTTCTTCTTTTTTTTTCTTTTTTTATTATTTCGTTTCACGCGCACGCACGCACGCCGTGAAATGAAAACAAAAGATACGTGCTTCGAAAACAATTCGGTATTAAAAGGCATATGGGTTGTGTCAGGGTTGCATGTCTGGGTTGCGTCATAGATGTACATACATGTATTTTGGTCAGAGAGAAAGAAAAGAGAGAGAGAGAGAAAGAAATATAAAGAAAATTCGTCATAATTATTATATTCGATTCGAAGACAATTAAATCTTGTTGCATAGGCTGCTTCGAATTTGGACTGTAAATTATGAGCCGAGATAGATTTGCGAAAGAATTTTCAAATCGGCAAAATTTAACGTGAAAGAGAGCAATAAAATAAGATAGATAGATAGATAGATAGATAGGTAGAATGTTTTTCAAGGAAACTTCTCGATTTCTAAACGCGAATAAAAGCGAGCGAGCGAGCGAGCGAGCGAGCGAGAAAGAGAAAGAAAGAAAGAAAGAAAGATAGATAGATAGATAGATAGATAGATAGATATATAGATAGAGATAGAGAGAGAGAGAGAGAGAGAGATAGAGATAAAAGGCGGGTATCGCGGCTCGGGAGTCACGTGGTTTCTCAGGTAAATCCCTACATTCAGGCGGACGGTACTTGTCCGCCCTGGAGCACCCTGCTTTGTGATGAATGTCTGCGGCTGCCTCCCGCTTCCCCGTCTCTTTTTGTCCTCAAGAATGCGCACAATGCTGGTGCTGCGATGCCTTGCCTCGGCTCCAACCAAACCCGCCACCACTACCACCATCACCACCTCCATCTCTATCTCCAACCTCCACCTCCACCTCCATCTACACCTCCACCATCACCGCCCTTAACCTCTCTCTTTTCCTCTCCTTTCCTTTACTCCTTCTTCTCTTTTCTTCTCTTCTCTTCTCTTCTCTTCTCTTCTCTTCTTTGCTTCTTCTTCCGTAGTCTTTCTTTTCGGGACGAGATTCTCTTTCTCTCTTTCTCTCTTTCTTTCTTTCTTTCTTTCTTTATTTATTATTTCTCTCTCTCTCTCTCTCTCTCTTTCTGAAAAGAACTTAATAACGCACACGGTGCTAGGGATTTGTCGCCTTCCATCAGGTAAGGCAGGTATGTATGTAGCTATTATGTATGTACCTATATATTTATGTATTATGTATGTATGGATTTATGTATACGTACCTATGTATTTATATATATATATATATATACGTATGACGTATGTACATATATATATATATATGGACTTTTGTATTTATGTATGTACATATGTATGGATGAATAGTTGTACTCCGCGTATACGTACGCACCTTTAAACTTCCCGCCCTTTACTACGTTTTCTTCCTATTATTACAAAAGAATTCTCTTTTTATATTCTTTTTCAAAGAAAATCTTTATTTCTTCGTAAAAAAAAAAAAAAGAAAAAGAAAGAAAAAAGAAACTTACCTTTTATATAGGTGGGTAGATAGGTAGGTAGATAGGTTAGGTCGGTTGGGTAGATAGGTTCGTTGTAAAAAAAAAAACCTTCTTAATCCTATTATAACTAGAACTATCGTTTAATGGCGGCACGGAATCTTTCGGATGACGTTTGACGAAATTTTACGTGTATTTTTGTTCTTTTTTTTTCTAAAGGACGTAAAAAGAAATTAAAAAAATAATAAAACTAAATAGAAAAAGAATAAGAGAGAAAAAAATAAGGAAAATCCGCACTTACCTGAAGGTCGGTGTCCTCGATCACATTCTTCGTTTTTCTGATTCGTCGATTGATTCTGCACAATGTATCGATCGTAACGTTCGATCGTAATTTATGGAACATATATATATATATATATATATTAAATCTTACGCTCAAAGGATAGGGATTTACGTAGATAGACGAACACACAGATAAATAGAGTAATAGATAGATAGATAGATAGATAAACGATCAAATAGATAGATATATAAATAGATAAAGATAAGTGAAGAAAAAAAAACAAAAATAGTCGTCGCGTGGGTTTTCTTGAAAAACGTAACGTATTCTATATTTAACAAACATCTTTTTTCCATGTTAATATTTACAATTACACAATGCGCATGTGTGTGTTTCTCTCTAACATATTCGTCGTTGAATTATTTACAATATGTAATTACAATGCGTTTATCATAGACGGAGTGTGATCAACAGGCCGAATTCCGTTTCGAATTTTCACATAATATTGGGGATGGGAAAGGGGAGTAGGGGAGGAGGGCGCGCGCGCGCGCTCTCTCTCTACGCCACCAACTCGCTCAGCACGTATTATACACCTGCCTTTCTACATTTATCCTTCGTGTATGGTGCTGTTTTTTTTTGTAATAGCGTGTATGCACGTATGCATGTATGCAGGTACGTACGTGTATGCCTGTTTATTCATGATGTAATTGTATGTATGTGTGCGAGTGGGGTCATTTCGCACAAACAATATATGTACGCACGTACACACATACACACACGCACGAATCAGACAGCATGAGGAGGACGAGACGCAGTAAAAGCGAGTTAGTACGAGCCGAATGTATCGTGTGTGTATGTTTGCGTCCACGCATGACGAGACGGGCGCACAAACGCTTATTTAGCGTATAACTAAGCAAGAATATGTATGTATGTATGTATGTATGTATGTATGTATGTATGTATGTATGTATGTATGTATGTATGTACGTATGTATATATGTATGTGTGTATGTATGTGTGTATGTATGTTAGAGATTAGAGAATCGTCCAAACTTCTTTGCTCGCTAGTATAAAGACGATCGGCTATCTCTTTCTTTCTCTCTCTCTATCTTTCTTTCTCTTTCTCTTGTTCGCATTCTCCCAACGGGTTAAACTCTATCCTCGAGAAAGGGAGAAAAAAGAATAAAAGAATGAAAGAGAAAAAGATAGAGATAGAGATAAAGATACAGAGAGGGAGAGAGAGAGAGAGAGAGCGAGAGATCGAATCAGCAACGAAAATATTTGGACATTTAGAAAAATCACTATAGATTTTACGTCTTATATTAATTAAGCCCGAGATCCTAAAAGAAAAATTTAATTAACTTCGAAACATTTCTTTTCTTTTTTTTTTTATCCATCTATCTCTTTTTCTTTTTCAGAAATTCGTTTTCATTTCTTTTTTATATGTATGTGTGTTTGTATATATATATATATTTACATAGGTATATATATATATATATGCAAGGATATTTTATCATATAGTGATTTTTCCATAGTAACGATAACATTTATAACGTAATCGAATTTTACAATGTTTTTCAAACATAATATCGAAACGAAACGATTGATCGATTGATCGATTGATCGATTGATTGCAGATTTCGAGGGAACTTAATTTAAAAGACGAGTCGTCGTCTGCGCTCTTTAGTTTTCTCTGTTTTCTTTTTTTTTCTTTCTAACTACATCTAAGGGTTGCACGGTGAGATTAGATTAGGTTAGGTTAGGTTAGGTTAGGTTAGGTTAGGTTAGGTTAGGTTAAGTTTGATGAGGTGATCGGTGGGTGGAGAAGGGAGGTATATATCTTTATTTTTGCATTATATGTCGAAATTCGTATTCGCAACAGAGTTTTTCTATTTCCCTACGTAAAAACGTAACGCGTTCTCGTGCAAGTAACTATATTACGTAAGGTTTCTGTTGCTTTGTTAAGTTAGTGTAACTCCTTCTGTCCCCTTATTGGTCGCTTCGTGAAACCGGATTGATTCGAAACACACGACGAAGTTCGTACGATGGAATCGTACCAATAGAATTCTTTCTACATCATCGTTGACGTTTGATTTAATCTTTTGAAGAAAAATAATTGAAAGAGCGATAGATAGATAGATAGATAGATAGATAGATAGATAGAAAGAAAGAAAGAAAGAAAGAAAGAACAAAACAGAGAAAAACGAAAGAGAAGAGTATAGATGGAGAAAATGGTGGCAGAGATACGAGCCGGTGACACTTATGAAAGTGATCTAAGTCATATGTATGTATTATATACATATATAATATATATATAATATATGTATGTGTACGTGTGTATATGTAATTATTTTTTCTTTTCGTTGTCGTCGTGATATTTTGGACATTTGCTTTTGAATTATTTATAAAAAATGATTTATCCGTAACGACGAATGCGATAAAGATAAAAAAAAAAGAAATGAAATGTACATAATCCTATCGTAGAGAGAAAAAGAAGAGAAGAGAAGAGAAGAGGAAGAAAAAGAGAAAGAAAGAAAGAAAATTTAATTCTTTCATGTAATTTAAACGTTTATAAACAAGGGATTACCGAATGCGCGATAAAATATACGTAGACATTCGTGCATGTCTCTTTTAATACATCACAAATGATTTGGATCAATTTCATTGATCACCGTCATATACGGCTAATAGACGTAACGGATGATAGATAGACGATACGTAATAGATAGAGAGACAAGGATACAATTTTTATTCTTAAAAATTATTTTTTTCTGGAAAGGCACATGCGGCTCGAAGTTAACTAATTAAGCGAGAGATGTTTTTTTAATAGTGTTCCTTCTCCCGTAGAATTGCGCATAATATGATTTATTCTCGTGATACTCGTGATACTCGTGAAAGATAAAGAGATCGACGGAACAAGAAAAAGAGAGAGAGAGAAAGAGAGAGAGCTTTGATATCAACCCGCGTATTTCAAATCACTAAAACGAGGCAATCGTCTTCGGAGACGAAACCAGTGAGAAAGGATCACGTTAACAGAGAAAGATAAAGATAGAGATAGAAATAGAGACAGAGATAGACAAAGAGAGAGAGAGAGAGAGAGAGAGAGAGAGAGATAAAGTCCAGTATGGCTTTGGCGTTGGCCTAACGCAAAGGTAACGTTCTCATATCCTATCGCGTTTCCGTATGTTCGCAGCTGTTCTATTATCTATTGGTCGCTATCTCAATGATCGAAATCCGAGGACGAGTGGCGAATGCGATCAAACGAATATCTCCATTTACCTAAATGTACCCAAACGGGAAAGAAATCTCTCTTATAGCTTTCTTTTTTTAAATGTACAAATAATAGTAATACACATATATATATATATATTATATATATATATGTACAATACATATATGTATATACTTATATACAAACTTTTATGAACTACGCCTTTCTTTTTATTATTATTGTTTATTATTATTATTATTAGTTATTATTATTATTATTTATTTATTTGTTGTTATTATTATTATTATTATTTATTACTATTATTTTTTTTGTTTTTTTTTTCGTTTTTGTTTTTTTTTTGTTTTTTTAATACAAAACGCAAAGAACAAGTCGTCCCACCGCGTACACTTCACTATCCGCGTCTTTTTTAACGTGTGAAAATCACAGTTCTTGGTAATTATTATTACTATTATTATTATTACTATTATTACTATTATTATTATTATTATTATTACTATTATTATTATTATTAGTGTTATTATTATTATTATTAGTTTTATTAAGGCGACTGAACAACAACAATAGCAACAATAATAACTAAAAAAGAAAAGAAAAAGAAAGAAAAAAGATAATAAAAAAAGACGAGTCCTTTTCTCTTTTAACTTCAAGAAGAAGCGCGATTGATTTTGTTTCGTGGAAAGAAATGCGAGATGTTACTTCTTCTATTCGTCGTAATTTTATCCTTCTCTTCTTTTTTTTTATACAACTCCAAACTAAATCGTTTCGTTAATATAAAAAAATTCTTACAGGAATATATATATATATTTATTTAATAAAAAAAAAAAAAAAAATCTGTTAAAATATTGAATTTACTTTTGGACATATTAATAAGTATTCAAGTTTCAACTATAAAACTCAACAGTTACTCTTAAGTTCCAAACTCGTTCGATCATTCATCGTTTTCTTCTGCAAAAAAAAAGTACGTATTCTCTGTGTATGTGTGTGTAGATGAATGTGTAAAAGTGTATGTACGTACATATGTATATTTATATTTGCAATAAAAAATATATAGAAACGGTGTGTTTCACGGGGCGAAGGGGGTGTGCTGCTGCGTATGTATAATTGAAGTTCATCTAGATCGGCCTATTATCGTTATGACACGTAATCTCTTAGAAAACTGCTTAAAAACTAACATTTGGTATCTCTCGCAAATCCTGCTAATTGAACTATCTATTAATAAACAAAAAGACTTATTGGATTATGAGCGTAGAAAGGATAAGATTGTGGTATAGCCTCTCAGTACTGTGCCGCCGTTCTTTTCTTTTTTTTTCTTTTTTTGATATATATATATATATATATCAAAAGAAAACAAAAAGAGAAATAAAAAATAAAAAAGAAATAATAAACAAAAAAGAAAAGTACCGTAGGAAAACAAAAAAAAAATATAAAACAAAATAAAATAAAATAAAATAAAATAAGAGAACAAAAAAGAAAATTATAAATCGAGAAGTCGAAGTATATGTGTATGTACGCACACGTAAATATGTTGCATCGTGAAATTAATAACGCGTCTAGTCCGTCGGAATTCGACTGTCAAAGTATCGTCGAAAAAAAGAAAGGAAAAGGAAAAATAAAAAATTGGAAATTAAAATTAATGAAATATGAAAAGAAAGAAAAAAAAAATAAATAAACCGAAAAAGAAAAAGAGAAAACGGAAGAAGTGAATGAAAACCGGGCGAATTTTCTAATTAAATATTTGTTTCGTTGCACGAGTATCGTCGTTATTATTATTATTATTAATATTATTATTATTATTCCTATTATTATTATTATTACTATTATTTTGTATTATTATTATTATTATTATTATTATTATTATTATTATTATTATATTAGTTTAATTTATATAATTATAATTATTATTAATATTATTATTATAATTTGTTCTCGGCTTTTCCTTTTCTTTTCGTATTTTGTTTCTACGACATCTGCGATGAGACGTACATATAATTTTCTTCTTTCATTTTTTCCTTTTCCATCGTACAAAAGAACAAAAACGTCTCTAAGAAAGATCTAACGTAGATAATAATAATATATATATATATATTTTTATTACAAAATTGTATCTATAACTTTAAATTAGATGTTATGTTAAATTGTGATATATATACATATACATATATATATAATATATTATAAATATGTATAATATATATATGTTATATCGTAACAATAGCACATGACACTATTTATCTTCATTTTACAATTATAGATACAATTTAATAATAATGCAAACGTATCATACATTCCTCCTAATAAAAGGAGAATTTCTTCGAAATTTGCAAATTCATTTTAACATAAAAAAAATTGTAACATTATAAACAATATAATAATAATAACAATAATAATAATACTAATAATAATAATAAAAATAATAATAATAAAAATAAAAGAAAATAATCGCACGCTTGTCCTTTGGAATAATCGTTCAACCGCGTTAACTTAATTTATTTATTGCAAAATTTTTACTACCACATGTGCATTTTACCCCCTCCTCTGTCTCTTTCTCTCTTTCTCTTCCTCTTTTTACGATCGTTACGAAGTTTGTCGACTGGAGACACGTGACGAATAAAAAACAGACAAAAAAAAGAAACAGCGAATATATTAAATTTGTATAAAAAGGAAAAAGAATACGTACGTGTATATATATATATATATACACACATATATAAAAGAAAAAAAAAACCTTCTCTGGTAAATCCCAAAATACGCTTTGATAAACAATGTATAAGCGTATATAATTCAAGAAAAAGAAAAAAAAAGAAATATATAAATGTGAGACAAAATATATTGTATCATAATATAGTGAAACGTAACGCGGCAAAAGAAAGAGAGAAAGAGAGAGATCGGAAAAGGAGAGAAAAAGAACTAGTAATTTCATTACTAGAAACGAGTATGTATGTGTAGAACAAAATAGCACCTTCGAATCACAAAAAAATGCGCTTTCTCGCCGTGAATTTGCGATCTCTTATGCACTCCTCCATATAAGTATGTATGTGTGTGTGTGTGTGTATACATACACTTCCTTTTTTTTCTTTCTTTTTTTCTCGTAAACGAGACAGCACAAATAAATTCGTACGTTCTATCAATATCTTTTTAAATGCGTTTGTGTACGTGTCGCTTTCTTCACGATTGCAAAAGATTAATCATCGTGAAGACAACTCAAGTATTTTTTACGTCGGCATTTCGTTAAGTTATGCTCTTCTTCGATGGTGAATAGTCGGACGCAAGAAAAGAAAGCATAGAAAAAAAAAAAAAAAGATCGTGGCGACGCCTACATACGTAGTAAGGAATATTTCTCAAAACCGAGCTAAAAACATTGGAAGAAACGAAATTTATGGGAAGGCAAGAGCTTTTCTAGTCTTTCTTAAGGGAAGTAAGGATCGTTATTGGAGAAAAAAAAAAAATAGAAAGAAACCACAAAGTATCAAATTCGAAAAAATAAGTCGTCGTTCCCTCGTATAAAAAGATATCGCAATAAATCCGAATTAAACGGAATAAGAAAAAAAAAAAAAAGAATTAGCTCGAATAAAAACCGCATTAATAATACCGATTCAAAATAAAATTATAAAAAAAAATCGTGTTACTCGTAGATATCGAACAA
Source organism: Vespula vulgaris (assembly GCF_905475345.1). Classification (NCBI taxonomy): domain Eukaryota; kingdom Metazoa; phylum Arthropoda; class Insecta; order Hymenoptera; family Vespidae; genus Vespula; species Vespula vulgaris. The sequence goes on from NC_066589.1 coordinate 9,367,648, forward strand.
ACCTGTCCCCATTGATAATCGATTTCAAAGATCAATAATTTCGATGAAAGGTAAGGCTCGAAGCCTTTATAGCAAACGAAGAAGAACTCAAGAAAGAAAAAAAAAAAAAGAAAGAAACGAACGAACGAACGAACGAACAACGAAAAAGGTCTCCCCCACTATTGTCGATGACGAATATCGAAGGTAAGAATCTTAAGGTATAAAAACGTGTATTATTCCTATCAGAGCAACACATATACGACGTCTACTACTGCGATATGTGCACGCAACGATGCGTCAATGCACATGCCTTCGTAGCCGAGCAACGTTAGCTACGGGGGTTGCCAGACAATGAGTAACGGGTCTCCGTATAGCCGTCAAGGGTCGAAGAAGGGAGAGGGAAGGCCGAGGGAAGTCCCGCATCTCCAATCGATTACAATAGCACCTAACCTAGGGTAGCGGGAGAAGAGACCCGTGTGAAAGGCCCCTTTCCTTTCCTTTCCTTTCCTTTCTCTCTCTCTTATTCGCACACGCATATATATATATATACACATATATATATACATATATATACATAGATAGATACACCCTTTCTCTGTACCTACGTACATATTCGTACATATACATACATATGTATATATATGTATATATATATATATATATATGCTTTGGTTCCCTTTCCTCTTTTACTCCTTTTCTCTTACGCGATATTCCCTTAGCACAACATGCTTGGGGTTGCCTCGGCTTCGTTCGGCCTTCGTCGATCGTACTCGCCAGAGGATCCTCCTCCTCCTCCTCTTCCTCTTTCTCCTCTTCTTCTCTTCCTTCACCTGCATGTATGCATGCGTGTGTCCAATTCTTTCTCTATACACGTATGTATCTACATATATATATTTATATATGTGTGTGTGCGTGTATACATATTCCTACGTTCTACAACCCACCCTCGTATCCCTTCGAAAGAGAACTAAACACTCCGAGTAATTTGATAATTCCATCGTTTCCTTTGGAAATCGTTAATGAAACTCATTACCCGGTCTATACACGACGTACGGTCCTGTGTAAAGTACGAGCTCGAGATTCGAGTTAGAGAGAAAGAGAGAAAGAGAGAAAGAGAGAGAGAGAGAGAGAGAAAGAAAGAGAGATAGAGAGAGAACTGGTTTTCCACCTTGTATCTTACTAACACTATTTACCACTAAATACAGCCGGTCGTATTGCCATTTTACTACTATGTCCAGGTGGTTGGAGGAAAGTACGAAGAAAATTTTTTTTCAACAAATTCTTTAAACCTTTCTATATAGTAGGTCTTTTAGTTGCGTTCATTGTCTTGACGAAGTTAAAAGTACGTTAAAAGGAGAGGAGGAAAGGCACGAGAGGGATGGAGAACACGTAAGGCGGTGAGTGGGAGGTAAGGGGATGACTGATCGATTAGAAGTTAAAATATATTTTAAAGAATATCGAGGAAGGTTTAAATAAGTAAAGGCTGAAGAATAAGAAGAAAAGGAAAAGGAAGAAGAAGAATTATCACATTCGAACTCGAACATTATTTTATGAATAATAATGAAACGTCGTCGACGTATTGATACGATTTAAATGAAAACGAACGAATAATTAAAGCTAAGAACGAAAAAGAGAAGAAAAGTAAAAAGTGTATATATATGTGTGTGTGTGTGTGTGTAGAAGAAGAAGAAGAAGTAAAGGAAGAAGAGGAATTTATAACGTGAATATTTTTTCGACGGCAAAGTCGAGAGGTTGAGAGAGAAAAAGCAAAAGAGAGAAAGAGAGAGAGATTCTGAGTGAGTTTGGTTGGGACTATTTTCTTTCTCTCGGGTTTCGGCGTATTCGGAGGTCAGCGGGTCTAGGTAGACGGTTGAAATTCAGGTTTTCGAGCTGGTTAGGCCTGGTAGAGAAGAGAAGAGAAGAGAAGAGAAGAGAGGAGAGGAGAGGAAAGGAGAGAAGAGGTTTGTGCTTTGGCCCTTCGATCCCACTGCTCCTGGCCTCCTCCTGAATACCCCGCCTATACATTCTGGTACAGACACTTCCAAAATTCCTCCCACCGTTCGCCGAACTACTACTCTGCAGAACTGCACAGGGTACCAACCAACCAGCCAGCTAACCAACTAACCAACCAACCAACCAACCAACCAACCAACCAACCTGCCAGCTAGCCACCAGCCTGCTATCCATCCATCCATCCAACCAACCAACCAACCAACCAACCAACCAACCAACCAACCAACCAGCCAGCTACCCAGCCAACCAGCCGGCCGTAATAACGAGTTGCTACGCGATCGAGCGTACGTCCGCATAAAAACAGGGGAATGTCCACCTGACATATGCTTTATCTCCTTTCGAGATGGTGCACTATGCGAAATATAATCACCGGACTTCTCTAAAAGAGGGAGAAGAGAACCTGCTTTTCGTGGAGAACTTACACTTACTACTTATACGCACGCACGCACGTATGTACCTATACACGCGCGTTCAGGTATTACACCGCAGGTATATTACGGAGGAAACACGCAGGTAGATATATGTATGTATATATATATATATATTCTACGAAAAATTTGTCAAATTTTTCCGATCGCTTCGTCCTCCTTCATCACGGTTAAATCTACCAGTTAGGAAACTGTTCAATTCTCTTTTTTTTTTGTTTTGTTCTTTCTTTTTTCTTTTTTTAGAACGATCGATTGAAAATAAATCTCACCCGATAAATATAATATGAATCAAGTTGATTCTTGCCATCGTCCCTCTCCCTCCTTCTTTCTCTACCCATCGACCCACCCCTCCCCTCCCACTCTCTCCTCCTCCGATCGAAAGGATTTAATTGATAAGCGAGAGGGAAAAATTTTTTCGTCGGATGAACTCGCCCCTTATTTTCTTTCCTTTTCTTCTCATTTCTTTTTCTTTCTTTCTTTCTTTTAATAACGCCAACGAAACGCGTGATTTATTGTTAATTTGTGTTGTGACAAAAAAGAAAAAAAAAAGTAAACGAACGGAAAGGAAAGAGAGAAAGAAAAAAGGAGCAGACGAAAGAAAAATTATCAAAGAGTAAGTTCGTTTTAATCGATGATTCAAACTCTACGCGCGTGTCGAACGAGTTCGCAAGTAGAATTATAAAAACTATATTCGCCTTTTAGAAAAGTTTGTGTTTCTATTTCTTCTTTTGGTCGTCCATATTTTTTTCTTTCCTTTTTCTTTTTAATAGATAAAACGAGACGACGTTATATGATCCGACTGTCGTTATTCATTTTCTTTCGCAACTGTTCTGACGCAACGAAGGTTATATTAGACTTTTAATTAAGGTACTGCTTACTAATCAATGACCACAAACTTCGAATCTAGATATTTAAAAAACGAAGAAGAGCATAATGCAATTTTTATATATATATATATATGCATATGTGCGCGAGTGTGTACTCTCGAGGTATTCAATATTTTACCGAATTCCTGCGTACTTTTTTTCACTCGACTGCGTTTCGCGACTCGTTCGTCAATCGTTCGAGGGCAGAATAAAAAGAAAAGAGAGAAAAAAAAAATAGGAAAAAAAAAGAAGAAACCAACGACAACGGAACAACAAATAAAAAAGAAAAAAAAAAGGAAGGAAAAAAGCTCCGCAATTTTATAAGACAGATTACCATTACCGCGTTGCGTAGCGCCTTTTTTTTTGTTTTGCATCGACGTGCGTGTGTGTGTGTGTTTTTTTTTTTTTAACGATCGAGTTACGAAAGAGGGAAAAAATAGGAGAAAAAAAAGGTAACAAATAAAAAAAATATATACATACTCACATACACACACACACATATATATATATATATAAAAGTACGCAAAACCTAACGTGCTCGGATTTTTGTTCCTCTCTCTCTCTCTCTCTGTCTCTCTTTCTCTCTCTACCAGGCAACAAACCTCCACCAATCGGCCGAAAAAGACCGAGAGGTCGAATTTATTGGCGGTATCGACGAATGAAAATTATTGCCGAATCAATGGTATAAAAAAAAACAAAAAAGAAGAAACACACAAAAAAAGAAAAATAAACAAAAAAGAAACAAAACGGAGGAAGCGAAAAAACAAAAAAAAAAAGAAAAATAAAAATGAAAGAATGTAAGAGAAAAGAGAAAAAAGAAAAAGTGTACGTAAAAAACAATACATAGAAAAAAAATATATATATATCCATATATATACACGTATAAGAGGGGTAAAAAAAAAAGAGAGAAGAGAAGATAAAAAAAAAGAAGAAAAAAGAAAAAGATTAAAATCTAGTTACGTATATATTCGTACGACGTACGGTGATGGCGATCGATCGATAATAGGTTTCTTCTTCTTCTTCTTCTTCTTCTTCTTCTTCAAGGGGGCTTATCGAAGTTTGGCAAGGAGGATCGGCGGAAGCAAGAAAAAAAAAGAAAAGAAAAAAGAATGAGAGAGGAAAGGAAACGAACAAAGAAGAGGAAAAAGAAAAGAAAAGAAAAGGAAAGAAAGGAAAAGGAAAGTAAAGTAAAGAAAAAAAAAAAATAATATAAAGAAAAGATCTACAAGCAGGTAGAAAAGATCAGAGAACCGATCTCTTCCGAGTCGTTCATTCGTTCGTTGGTTTCGTTTCGGAACCCGCGCAACCCGAGAAATTTGTCTGTTATTTCCATAGGAAGAGAGTCTAGGTCGTGTTTAAAGGAAGTCGCAGTAAACGGTAAAGGTGTTATTATTATAAGACGAAGGAGAGAGGGGGGGAGAGACGACTCGCCTAACGCGTTCGAGATCCGGCAAATCGGGGATGATGGTCGTTGCCGTAGATGACGACTTTTCCGTCCTCGGTAAGATTTATATAGGTAAAGAACCAGGCCAAGCACCGCGAGTTCCACGGATCTCGAACGTTCTTATAACACATTGCCGTCCGGTAGAGAGAGAGAGAGAGAGAGAGAGAGAGATAGATGGAAAATGGATGGATAAATAGGTAAGAGAAAAGCAAGAGAGCGCGAGTAGTTGGTTTCGAAGTAGCCGAGCCTCTAAGATTCGAAAGGATCGTCGAATCGAAGAGGAACGATCGATCATCGATCATAACGTTCGCGTCAAGAACGCATGGTGTTACGAATATAAAGTGTAAAGGACGAACGCTACGTTTCGTCGTCGTCCTCCTCGTCGCCTAGTCGGCAAGGTTCGGCCGGTAAATCGCGTATTGGTAATTTACTGGGCGGCAATGTGTCAATAGAAAGCCATCACCGCACGTGCCAGAGACCAAGATTCAAGGTACTCAGCTGCGGTAGTTTCATAATCCTCTCCAGGCCATTGGTCGTTATCCTCGTGCATCCGTAGAGATCGATGCACTTGAGGTGCTTCATGCTCTCGGCGATGGTATGAAGTCCCTTGTCCGTCAACCTACTACACTGACCGATATTCAAAGTCTCTAGGTCGTGCAGAGTCTTCGCGATCTTGCATATACCCTCGTCGCTAATCTGACAAGCGGATAACGATAGGGATTTTAGATTGAAGAGACCCTGGGAAACGTGTACGAGGGCTTGGTCGCCGATCTTGTCGCAGAACGACACGTCCAAGGACGATATCCTGCTTCCACCTTCGGCGAGGTAGGCCATACCGATGTCGGATATGTTGTCGCAGGATCTAAGGTTGAGCTCGCGCAGGCTGGACATCCTCGCTAGATGCTTCACTCCGGAATCGGTGATGCACACGCAGAACGAAAGATTTATCGACTTGAGAGTGGTCAAGCCGATCGATACGTGCCTGAGCGCCTCGTCGCTGAGCCTCTGACAATCCTGGAGACTCAGGTGTTCCAGCGCTAGGTTCCCGTCGGCCGTTTCCCTGTTGAGTCCGGCCAAATGGGCGATACCTTGGTCGGAAACGTGCCAGCAGCTTCGCAGATCGAGCCTTCTCAGTCTCTTAAGACCCCACGCGATAAGGAGCAGGCCGGTATTGGTGATGTTGCAACAACCGCCCAACTCCAAGTGCTCGAGATTCTTAAGGTATTGGGCTATCCTGCCGAGGGAGGCGTCGGTCACCTGCTTGCAGAGGGAAAGATTGAGCTCGGTCAATGCCGGATACTCCTGGCAGAAGGCGTTGGTCAAGCCGGAATCGGTGATGTTGTAGCAACCGGATAGGTTCAGCGCCTCGAGATTAGGTACGCCCTTCAACACGTCGCTGAGGCCTCTCCTCAGGGACAACACTTGTACCTTTTTGACTCCTCTTCTGACCAGGCTGGCGAACAACGCCGGTGCCTGCTTCCTCAGGTGTAGCCTAGCCTCGACCCCTCGCCAGACCGATCGGTAATAAGCGGCGTCTCTCCACGCGGTGCACACCTGTGCCGCCCTACCCTTGTCCCTAACATCCAAGTAACTGAAGATCAACGCCAATATCTCCGGATAGAGGGAGGATATATGGGTGCTGGCCGAGGCGACGTTACGCGGTACGTGCGGCAGCTGTCTCGAGGAGATGCCTTGGACGTAGGCCGGCAAACTGGTCGCCCCGCTATTGTAATGCGGGGCGCTCGACGAGTTATGAAGTATCGCCTGGCTCGTTTGGCTCTGTGCACTGGGTATCGCCAAGTGCGGCTGATGCAAATGGTAAAAGTGACCGGGCCGATGCAACAGCGTCGTGCCGCGGCTCGGCGTTAATGCCGGAAGTTCCGTCATCAACAGCTGACTTTCCTCCATCTTGCCGATCGCGCTACGCGCTTCCTCCGAGCGAACTTTCTTTCGCTCCACCTCCTCCTCCTTTTCCTCCTCCTCCTCCTCTTCCTCGGCTTCTGCCTCCCCCGCCACCCCCGTAGCCACTGCCGCCGACACGGCCAGCTCACCTCCCCCACCGCAGCCCACTCCTCCTCCTCCTACCCCACCGCCGCCGCCGCCTCCACCTCCTCCTCCTCCTCCTCCTCCCACACCACCTCCTCTCTTCCTTTTCTCTCCTTCCAACGCCTCGCTCCTCCACCGATCTTCTCTACGCGTATACATATATCTACGTACTTCCTTCGCCGTACATCTATGCCGCGACACACACGCGCACGCACTTACGCACACGCGCGGCCCCACCGTGCCAAGTAGAGTTCAGTGGTAACGCACCAGCGCCGGCATAACGCTAAATTTTCTAATACCTCAAATACGTTCGAGTCTTGCCGATACCGATGTCGACGACGACGACGACGACGACGACGATCCTCCTCCTCGCTGCCGTTCGGCTCGACCGGAGAACGAGACGAGTTTCGACTAAAACTTACTTAGGACGCGCGCGATATGTACTCTTGGAATGTGTCGTTATCACGGAAGCATGATTAAAAACTCGATGCAGTCTCTCTCTTTCCTTCTTCCTTCCTTCTCTTTCTTGATTGGCCACGGGTCCGTTTCAAAATCCAAGGAGTATTCGAGTTCGACG
>NC_066589.1:9377500-9390000 GCF_905475345.1 Vespula vulgaris
GCTACGTGTTCCTATTTATCTTTCCTTTTTAATATTTCCATTTTACTTTCGTCGACTTCGGTGTCCACGTTTTGGAATTAGCGAATTAAATGGGTACAATGTTTTGATATATTTATATCGATACTCTCTCTCTCTCTCTCTGTCCATGTACTAGCTTCTAGTATCGTAACCGTAAATTTTGGTTCGAACATACACTTCGTATAGACATGCATTAGTTACAAACCCATATCGTATATATATCAATATATATATATATATATATATATGGATCTATTTAATGTTGTGTAGTACGGTACCGATAATTATTATTACAATCGAACGAAGAGTATATTCCACGTTAGAAAATTTATTAATAGAAATTGTGAAACTTTAATAATCATGAATTATGAAATAAACACAATGTAATGCGTAGTTTGCTTATTCATGAAGTTCTTATAAAAGAGAAAATACAAAGAGAAATATCGAAATATGGAAGAGGAATCGGTTTGAAGATAACGAACGACGATAAGATAATTCTTTATCGTTCTTTCGATATTAGATTCTATTATATTATATACGTAGGTATTTACCGTTTCAATTTCTTTGTCTTTCACTTTTCAGAATTTTTAGGATTCGTAGTATCGCACAAATTCGATGTGTGCTAACCTCTTTGTCTATATATTCTATGTATATACGTATATATACGTATATATACGTATATATATATATACGTATCACAGTATATATGTACGTACCATCCATCGCAGGAACGTAGCTACTAAAATCTAAATTTCAAATTGTTTATTTTTTGTATCAATAAATATATACCTCTTATACACGATATTAATAATATATATATATATAAATATAAGAAATATATTTAATCGCACGACAAAATATTTTCATTTGCTAATCATAAAATATTTGTCGTAAGGCGCTTACAATATTTCAAATTTTTCCGATTGGTGTTCGTTTCGGTTCTTACAGCCAATCACGTTCGATCTATGTTTAATGCCGTTTGCGTCGTTCAAAGAGCTATTTGGAATATCGATTATGCGAAAGAATAAAAATTACTTGTGTACATTTAAATTATTTATAACAATGCGAATGGTTTAGTGATTCTTATTATTAATATTATTTTTATTTCGATTTTTATTATTTTCCATAGTTTATATTTTAACCGCTAGATAGTGCGCAAGTAGCTCCACCATCTTTTTATCCATTGAGTAGCACTTCTATTGTACCAACTCGAACGTTTCTCTGCGCGGCTTCTTCCTTCGCACCGTAGACAAGATGGTGAGTATTTCGCGTTTGTGTTTTTCAAAAACAATCCAAAGATGCCTTGAACATCCGTAAGCTAATCAATATTTATTTACGTTCAATAATAATTGTTTTTTCGTAAGAATATTTTAACGTTTATCTTAACGTAATAATTTGAATTACGTTGCCACACAATGTTGTAAATAACTTGTAATTTCTCTTTTTTTGTTTTCTTCACATGTGGTCTTATAACATCGATTTCTTCAAACTGTGTTTTCGATAAATTATGATGTTAAGTAAAGACATCTATGTTTATTTATTTTTTAGTCAACACATAAGAAAAAGACGAGGAAGCTGCGTGGTCATGTCAGTCATGGACATGGACGTATAGGTTAGTTGTTTTGTTTAAAAAATATATTACGAGATTAAATCTCGTTACGAAACCGTATTATCATTGTGTTTATATGCATCTTAATGAATTAATTATGTGTACAGGCAAGCATAGAAAACATCCTGGCGGTCGTGGTAACGCTGGTGGTTTACATCACCATCGTATTAACTTTGATAAATATCATCCTGGTTACTTTGGAAAGGTAAGAACGTTTTACTGAAATTTAATAGTATCGAGAAATAATAATTGATAATGATCGCGTAATTATTTTCCCATAGCTTGGTATGAGGAATTATCATTTACGCCGTAACACTAAGTGGTGTCCGACGCTGAATTTAGACAAATTGTGGACATTATTACCGGAACATAAAAGATTGCAATATAAGCAGACTCAAGACAAAGCACCTGTTATCGATTTGGTTAAAGCGGTATGTCTTCATTTTTTCTTTCTCTCGTTCTTTCATACATTCATATGTATATGTATATATGTACGAGTCGTTTAGATTTGTTTCTTATGAGATTTTTTTATTATAGGGATATTACAAACTCTTGGGAAAAGGTCGTCTGCCTAAGCAACCCGTTATCGTAAAAGCTAAATTCTTCAGTAAATTGGCGGAAGATAAGATCAAGGCAGTCGGTGGTGCATGCATTCTTTCCGCTTAAGTTATGTGTACGTATTACATATATATTTTTTTTATTTAGGAGCTATGTTGATCATTTGTTTTGTCGGATAAGTTAATTAAAATGATGATAGTACGAACGGGCGGACTTAAGAGTGCGTACAACACTTGAAATAATGTAGATTGTTCATAACTGATATATTTTTGATTATAAACGATTAGGATCCAATGTTGTTCGAAAAATTTTAACGAAATGATATTTATTTTAGGTGACTTGGGTGATTCGATGCGCGCACTTCCACTGTGTACATATGTTCTTAATAAAATCCAAAAAAACTAATTCGAAGCGTCATGAAATGATTTACTTCCTTTTGAGCATTGATTGTTTTATTACCGTTATTTATTTAAAAACTTGCTTATTCAAAGTTAGTTTTTTTTAATTTTAAAATTAAGCTATATGAGGTGGAGGAGGTGGAATTTGCATTCCTGATGCCAACAAGGCAGGAGGAGGTGGAACTGGATTGAACATCGGAGGTCTAGGAGGAGGAGGTACAGGTACCATCGGTGGTAATCCTGGTCGAATTAATGGAACTGGAGGTGGTGGAACTTTGCCAACGGATGGCTTTTCGTTCTTAAATGCAAATTGTAGAAAGAATTGTTTGGTATCTTTGTTCCAATGGGTCCAGAATTTCCCTTCCGCTTTTTCTACTTCTCTGCTTGGTACCTGTTATAAAATTATTAGTATTATCATTATTATTATACAACTTGTAACAAAGAGAGAATCGTTTACATCCATAAGCACGTTACTACCTTAAAGGCAATCGTTTCGTAAGGCTCTGCAGCAAACAACAGATATTGCCATTTGCGGTCTGGTGGTTCGACTCTTTGTTCGTAAGCAGACATAAACCTGTGTCGAGGAATGACATTGTCCGCAACCTCAGGATAATCAACTTGAAACAATAGACTTTGCTGTCCTGATTCTGGATCTCTTTGCTTGGTCACTCTGTAACCTGGTCTTCCAATCTTAACAAACTTTTTGGGCTCGACTCTTGGCTTTTCCGGAGCAAGTGTTTGTGGTGCTTCTTTTGCCTCCTTAGCTGCTCTTCTTGCTAAGTTAGCTTGATGTTTTTTTCCTTGAGTATGAGCTAAATAACTTCCTTCGTTGTTGTGCAACGTAAGACAAAGTTTACACTCGTAAGAGCCTAAATGATTTTTCATAAAATATGGATCCTTGTTAAGGTCGATGGTTTCTAAAGCTAGTTGCCTTAACCTCTCTCGTCGATCTCTGTTACTCTCAGACCATGATGCTACACCACCACCTCCTGTTTTCCCACCAGGTCGATTTTGGAAATCCATTGTGAATGTTTCTTAATAACTTCAAAATACGAGCTCAAAAGTTTCACGATATTTTTATTTCTTATTTCATTTGAAAAACTTTCCTCTTTCAGACGAGACTATGGCTTCACTGGTCAATCACGGTTACCAACTTTATAAGCAACTCGTTTATAAAGTTGTCATATATATTTTTCATTCACGATTTCTCTTGTCCCTTTAAATTAAAAATTCGTCATTCGATATACGAGTAATTATTTATAAATAATTAATTATGAATGAATCTCGATTCATTATATTTTTTTTATTCGATCGAACCTTTACGTTATTTTCTGTAGATAAAGAAAATATCTTTTTTATCGATAACAAAGGATAATATTTTTCAGATGGCACCACCGTTCGTATTTTCGTATGTCGCAGGTAAGTACGTATACAGAACACTGAACAAAATCTGCTAGGGAATAGTTGACCATCGAGTGTCACGACTGCAGCGCCATATTCCCTAGATCTGATCGAACCTTCCTTCCGGAAAACGACGATATGATTTTCTTTTGCATTTATGAATTTTTTTCGTCGCTTCGTACTTATTTCTTATAATGTTTAACAGATATTTGAGTAAATTGTTTATATAAATTATTTCATGAATGTTTCTTCGTAATCAGATAATTTCTTTTTTGTAAAATTTTGTCTTCAAAAGTTTATAATTTTTTATTATAATCCTTTAATATTATTTATCAAGTATCGTGTAACAGGGAGTCTTAATCACAGACATTATGTACATATGTATTCTAAATAAATGAATAAATAAATAAATAAATAAATAAATAAATAAATATACACACACCCATTCTATAAGAAGATATTTAGCAGATGAAGTAGTAAAGATGGATGCCAAAGGCAGTTGGTATTAACTACTTCAGCCATCGGTATTGGCACATACGAGTAGAGAAAATATATTCGCCGTTAGGATTCATGAATATTTAAGTAGGATGTGGGGGAAACCGAATCGTAATTGTACTTGCTGGTATTTGGTATTTTCGATTTCGAATTGCTACCGACATATAAACGCATACGTATCTAAGTAAATACATACGTACGTATGTACGTACGTAGAATTCGAATTTCGTTCTAGTAGTTTCTATTTCCAACATTCAATTTTATATTATAAAAGTCATATTATCTTTGAAACAAATTTTTGGATTCGTGAAATGGGTTTACAGAAAAGGACGAAACAAAAAAATAAAAAAGAAAAAAAAATAAAGAAAAGAGAACAAAAAAGAAAGAAGAAACGAAAGGAGAACGCATTAGGGATGTCGTCTGTATTGAATAGAAAAAAAGAAACCAAAAAAAAAGAAAAGAAAAAGAAAAAGAAAAAGAAAAAGAAAGAAAGAAAGAAATAAAGAGAGAAGAGAGAAATGTTTGCGAGCTAATGAAAAATTCGATTAGGAGAATTCAATGGGGTAGCTCTACGAGGAATGATCAAAATGGCGACTACCGGAGAATTTAAATGGCACGAAAATTAGCAAGGGCTACACGTTATCTCGTTTCACGCGGGAAATTTTTTGAACGAACGGGTTTTAGTTCGACGGTCGTTGGTAAATCGCGTTGCAGTATATGCTTTTATGAAGTGCGCTGCACGTATTCGCTCACCTTTGGATATTCTGGAAGGTACGTTTCTTTCCTATTCACAGGGGTTGTGAAGAAAAAGTAGAAGATAGAAGATGGAAAGGTGAGAGCGTAAGGGCGACGTAAGAAATGGAGGGAATTGAAAAGAGAGAGAGAGAGAGAGAAAGAGGAAGCATCGTTTGAGTTGAAAAAGATAGAAAGAGAGAAAAGACGAGGATGCTTCGAGACAGCATCGATTTTTAAACTTGTTCAGCCGTATATAGGAGGGGTAAAGGGCGCCCCTTCAGAATTTGTCCGATTGAAAATTTATCCGACGCGTACAGTATACCAAGTCGGTCGTATTCTTTTTTTTTGTCATGTTCTTTCTCTTTCCTTTTTTTTTATTCCTTTTGCTTAGATCCTTCTTCTTCATTTTCTTCTTCTTCTTCTTCTTCTTCTTTTCTTCTTTCCCCACCTTCATCGTTCTTATTCGTTTACTTTGTCGTACCTCTCCAAGATTTTTCTTTCAAAGCCTATCTTTGCTCTTTCCTACTCTCTCTCTCTCTCTCTCTCTCTTTCTCTCTCATACTGTCTACCAAGCACGCAACTCTTAGCTCGTTAATAATTCCTACGAGTAGCTAGAGATGGTATGAGAGCCAGAGAGAGAAAGAGAAAGAACATGCCTCATCCTTCGGATTGCTATACATTATTTTACACTTTGGAAAATTTCAAGAAAAGTCGAACGAGAAACGAAGGAACTTTGATTGCGGAAACTTAAGAAATTTTCGTCGGCTGGACGTTTTAGCGGCTTGCTGGCAGAGAAAGAAAGAGAGAGAGAGAGAGAGAGAGAGAGAGAGAGAGAGAGAGAGAGAGAGAGAGAGAGAAAAGAGAGTATAAAGTAATCCGAAAAACTAACTCGGACGGCTTAGGAATATTTAAAGACTACTGAATGCATCATTGATGAGTTAGGCGTCTTCTTGAGATTATTCGACTAATTGCAACGATCTATATGTAGAGAGAAAGATATAGAGATAGATACAATCTTATCAAAATATCTAGATTATTTTCGATCGAAGAAATTTATTTTATTTATGGCAGGATTTACGACAAAAAAAAAAAGAAAAAGGAAAAAGAAAAAAACGAAAGGAAGATAACAGAATCGAAATTTGGGATTCGCTTCTTCGCGTGAATCGTGTGAACTTTTGAAAGAAAAAAAAAAGTAATGAAAAAAAAAAAAATTAAGAATCGACGATACTAACGATACTGACGATAAAAGACAAAGAAGGAATTAGTAAAAGAAGAAGAAGAAGAAATTTTGTTTCTCATAAAAATTTTGTATCCTATCCCATAGAATTCTCCTATGTGTCGTCAGACCATATATCAATCCTCGTTTATCTGTTTTCTTTTCTCTTTTGTTTTTTTTTTATTTTTTTACTTTTTAAAGATATAAATCTCTCCTCTCAAGCTTTCGCATTCCGATGATCGTCACTGTTTCGCTTGGAAGAATTACCCCAAGGTCGTGGACCGAACAGGCCCTCGATAAAAATGTAAAAGCGTTCCCTTGGGATCGCTCGGGTAAACATAGGAATAAAATAGCCGTAGTCCTCTCGTAGAGAATTTCTTTCGAACTTCTACGGGTCTTCGGATTTTTGATTTTTAAAATATTTATAAATATTCATACATTTGTCTATCGATAAGAATAATTTTAATTTGTCCATTTGATCGGAATTAAAGATATTACTATAAAGAAAGAATCTCGTCAAGTATGATTCGACAAAATCGATTATTTACCATTCAGTTGCGAAAGAGCCATTGAACTATTTAATAGAAGCGGATATTAGATATGAAAATCGTCTCGAATAAAATAGCTCGAGTTCTCGCGTCGAACTTTGTCGGGTCTTTAATTATTTATTTTCGAGATGATTGTCACGACTGTTAAATTCCCGAATAAAATGTTATCTAATGATAACAATCATTTCATAGTCGTCCAATCGATCAAAATCAAAGATGTTACAAATCAATCTTGTTAAATATAATTCGACGGAATCGATAATCTATCGTCCCGATAGACCCGATGGACCTGAAAAGCCATTGAACTATTTAATAGAACAAGAAATTAGATGTGAAAATCGTCTAGCTCGAGGATAGATGCTGTGATTAAAAAAGGAAGTAAAAAAAAAAAAGAGAGAGAGAGAGAGAAAGAAAGAAAGAAAAAAAAAGACGAACAAAAAAAGAAAAGAAAAAGGGGTAGTAGAAAAAAGATTAGTAGAGGGGTGATGAGAGGGGAGGGGGTGGAGACGCTGACAGTATATGTGTGTGTGTGTGTGTGTGAAGAAAAAAGCTACCAGTTAATCCCAGTTTCGATAGAAATTTAATAGCCGGTGATCGGATTCTTCTTCGAATGGTCCGAACTCTTTGGTGATGGTAGCGGTAGTTGGTGGTAGTGGTAGTGGTGGTGATGGTGGTAGTGGTGATAGTGGCGATGGGGATGGTGGGGTTGCGGTCGTTTGGCAATCCATTCGGCTAGGAAGGGCACACCCTCGTCCAGAACCTGATCGGACTACCTATCTATTCCTACCTTCTGTTCTATCTCACAATCTAGAACTCTCGTACCTTCTCTCTGATATCCTCTCAAGCTAGCTCACTCCAAACCTCTTCACCCCCTCGTCCCTCCCCCATTCACTCTGCCACCCTCTCTCAGCCCATCCTACCCCACCCCATCAGTAGCAGCAACCTTACACGATGGTCGCGGGAAACCACGTTCTGGCATGACTCCAAATTGCGTGCGAAATGATCAGAGGTAGATGAGCCCGTGGTATTGCCGTTCGAGGGGCGTGTGTAAGCCTTATAGCCTGGTCTACACCGATATACCTATATAGATATCAAATCTACAGGGTGTCGCGAAATTACCTATCCAATCTATTGTTAATCAAAATTGATTTCTACGTAAGAAGGAAAACAAGGAGGATCCAGTTTTCGTTCTAACTCCGTTTCCTTCCGAACCTATCTTTCGACGTGCAGTTAAGGTTTCTTTTGACGAGGGAGGTGAAGAGAGAGAGAGAGAGAGAGGGAGACATAGGTGAGATCGGGACACGTGTTGCGTCACCTCGTCGGCTCCCTACCTCCTGGAACTCGGTTATAACGAGCGAGAAACTAACGTCTCCTACCGTACACGCTCTACTTGTCTTCTTCCAATATTTATCCTAAACTTTTACGCTGTCTCTGTCTATCTCTTTCTCTATCCTCCTCGTTCGCTCGCTCGTTCTCTCTCTCTCTCTCTCTCTCTCTCTCTCTCTCTCTATCTCAAAGTAAATCGTTACTGCGTCCGTCCAGGTTCTAGTGGAGCATCGATCGTCCAAGAAACGGAATTTCTTCCTATAAAGCCGTTCTCACCAATTTTTCTTCAAAATTCCTCTTCAACGCGCGTCGAATACCCCATACGACGTTATAATTAATTTTCCGTACAACTTTGATATATGTTTGTTTAAACGCTTTCGAAAAGTATTAGTATCGTAAATAGCGTACTGGTACTACGACCTATTATTAATACTCAGTTCCATGGGGATTATATCGTATGGACAAATGTATTAGTTTCGAAGAAATGTGTTTGCACAAAGGAACAAAAAGGAGAATAAAAATCTGGAATGGAATAGTCGTAAGCGTTGAAACATTTTCTTTTTTTTTTTTCTTGTTTTTTTTTTGGGAATATTTCATCGCAGAGGTAGTAATTCGATGTGTCGACTTATTATTAATTTAACCTCACACTTTCAAAGAAATTGAAAACTTAATGTGATCCTAAATGTACGTACGTATCCACGTATTTACGTACCGGTAGCTACATAGAAAATACATAGACCCACGAATACATACAAATCTGTATACGCGTGTGTACACGTATGTATGTATTTATTTACGTGTGCGTACGTACGTATACGCTTTGTGACGATTCGAGAACACGTATCCGATCTTCCGTCGTAGATACGTGTACGTATGTACGTTCGTTTATATACATACGCTCGTGCATGATTATTGTGACAATTTCATTTCGTAACGTCCCATAGGACGGGCAATGACTTCGTACCCCGAAACGATCCTGGGTTCCTCCGTGCTCCTGCTTTTAATGCACCACTATCAGGGTGACCAGCGTCACTACGTTCGGTAAATTTCCCTTCGGGATATGTTTCGCGAATACCGAAAATCCATTTGCCATCTAAATTTCACCTCATTCATTCCGATCTCTTCGTTAAAGGTTTAACCTTAAAAAAAAAAAAAGAAAAGAAAAGAAGAAGTGGAAAGAGAAATTTAAGACGGGCAAAAACAGATCGATTTAATCGATGACCTTCATAAATTTTCATTAAGATCGATAAAGAACTACTTTATTTCAAATTCTATTTTTAACTCTTTCCTTCGAGTGGTAAATTCGAGCCATCGAAGAAATATATATTCGTAAGGACGTTTGATCACGAACGTTCGGCGATTAATATCTTTTCTAATGCGATAAAGAAATTTAATCGTGAATATATAAAATGCTGCGGGAAAAGAAAGTGGAAAGAAAGTGAAGGAAAAAGGACAAAAAAAAAAGAAAGAAAGAAAGAAAGAAAAGAAGACGAAAAATCTCTTCGCGATGGCCGAAAAAGAACGTCCGGACACTTTTCTATGATACTCGAGAGGCCAACGAGGCCCCCGGATTGATGAATTCGACGCGAGAAGAAGTTTCTCCTCTGTCGAATACCCCTCCTCTCCTCTCTCACCTCTTTTCAACTAGCTTTGATCGACGTAACTTCAAAGCGAACGTGCTCGCTGTCTCATTTCAATTCTGTTTTACTTCGCCCGCATATCGATATCCTTTGTTTTTCGTCCTCCATCGTCTGGCCCGAACAGCGCCCCTTTTCTGAGATGAATTTTCTGCTCAAAGACACGATAGAGATGGATGGACAAACTGACGGACGGACGGACGGACGGACGGACGGACGGATGGACGGATTTATAAGCTTTGAAAAAAAAAAAGAAAAAAAAGGAAACGAAAACGAAAGAAAAGGGCAGGGCGAGTAAAACGAAGGCCTCTTTCTCTCTGTCTCTCTCTCTCTCTCTCTCTCTCTCTCTCTCTCTCTCCTCTTTCTGTCCGTCTGTCTGGTAATCCGAATTTTCGGCGTCTCAAAGTATCCGCGAGTGAAAATCGAGTGAAGCGGAGAGACGAGCGAAAGGCTAATGGCGTTGGTGGTGAGGGTGAGAGAGACGGAGAGGAGTGGCCGTTATACTAATTTGGTGGGTGCTCGTTAACGACCCCTTTGAGGTCATAAGTTTTGCCGGTCGGTTCGCTCGCTCACACAAGAGCGAGAGAAAGAGAGAGATAGGTAGATAGATAGATAGGTAGGTAGATAGATAGAGAGGAAGAGAGAGAGAAAGACAGAGAGAGAGAGAAAGAGAGAGAGGGAGAGAGAGAGAGCGATATAGAATGCGATAAAACGAGAACGAGAATGAGAACGAGAGAGAGAGAGAGAGAGAGAGAGAACGAAGGGTGAAAACGTGTGTGCGCGTTTCGCGGGACATACTCGATGTCCTTTTCATCCCCCCACTACGTAGTTACCGGCCGGTAGAGCGCACTCTGCTAATCGCGATCGCGTTCGGCTAAAATTCGCCAAGTTTCGTACGTTTCCGTGAAAAGCGCGCCGGATCGACGGACAAAGTCGCGCAAGCTCTGTCGCGCATGCTCAATGAAAATCTGCGCGCCGCTTGAGCGTCGAACTCACCCTCTTTTTCTCTCTGTCTCTCTCTCTCTCTCTTTCTCTCTCACTCTCTCTTTATCTTACTCTCTCTCTCTCTCTCTCTCTCTTCGTCACCCTTCTACCCCCTTCTCTTCCACCACCCCAAAACTCCCTACCACTTTCATACCTCCCACTAAAATTTCCTAATAGAAGTAGTGGGGATGAGAAACGTGCTTGTCACGGATGCACTCGGCAAAGAGACGACGGAGAAACGCTTCAGTAAGCGCCGCGAGCTCGACGTGGCTGGACGCTTTGCTCTCGGCTCTCTTTTCGAATATCATTTTAATACGAGTTTATCTCAATCTGTTCGTCGTTCTTCTATTTGATCTTTTTTTCTCTCTTTCTCTCTTTCTCTTTCTCTCTCTCTCTCTATTTTTCTTTCTTTCTGTCTTTCTCTCTCCCGTATTTCTTTTACCCCGTTTTCTTCTTTTTCTTATCCCTAATTTTTTTTTCCTTTTCTTCTTCCTCTTTCCTATCTTCCTTCATTCCGTTCATGTCTCGTCCGATGGTTTCGAGCTACGTTCGAAACGGTTAGAAATTTTCTTTCTTTATTACTTTCTTTTTCTTCCTTTTTCTTTTTCGTTTTGTTTCGTTTTCTTTTGGTTTATTTTATATCATTTTACTTCGTTATATTGGTTTCACGTTAGTTTATTTTATCGTCTGCCTTTTTTACTTTCTCATTTTTGTAAATATATTCCTAGTGTTACGAATTTTCGCGCGTGAAAAATTATCGATCGATCGGATTGTCGATCCTATTGTCGATATTATTAATGAAATCGATACCGTGAACGTTGCGAACTCGCTTATATTTGGGAAATTGATTCGAAGTAAAAAAAAAAAGAAAAGAAGAAAAAGGGAAAGTAAAAACAAAGGCAAAAGAAATAAATGATGGAATAAAAAAATTAAAAAAAAAAAAAAAAGAAAGAAGAACAAGAAGAACAAGAAGAAGAAGAACGAGAAGAAGAAGAAGAAGAAGGAAAAGTAAAAGGGAAACAATAGAAAAAAAAAAAAAGAAAAGAAGGAGTTAAAAGAGATATGAGAAAGGAATGAGAAAGTGTTGTATAGTGGTAAGGCGAACGAAAAGGATCAGGAAAGAAGAGTCGAGTTAAAGGAAAATAAAGGATAAAAGATAAAAAAAGAAGTAAGGATTTGATATAAAGAGGAAGCGAGGAAGAGAAAGAGAGAGAGAGAGAGAGAGACAGAGATAGAGATAGAAATAAAGATATAGAGATAGAGAAAGGCAAAGAGAGACAAAGATAGAGAGAGAGAGAGAGAAACAGAGAAAGCCGATTCTAGTTCTCTTCTCTTCGAACTTGCACGAGCTTATCCGTAGGAAGATATAGAGCCCAGAGAATCGGTTTACGATAGAAGGATTCCTCGGGAAGAGATCGAAGCCGATTAACGCGATCGCCTGTAATTAGCGATCGTAAAAGCTCCAGTGGGCTGTTCCCAATCTGCTTTCGTGACCGATCGTTTCCTACGAGAAGAAGGAAGAAGGGTGGCCAAGAAGGGAGGAACAGTTCGTAGTTCAGGAGTGGGGGGAGGGGA